>NW_020218527.1:121657-168330 GCF_003070985.1 Temnothorax curvispinosus | reverse complement strand
TTCGGAAATATGCGCAAGAGCATACCCTTGTATTTCTACCATGATTGCGAGTAGATGATGTGCGAGCACGCGACGATGGCGACGAGGACGTATGGGATGTATCCGGTGCGGCCGGTAGTCAACCTACTCAACGAGAGTGTAATCTGCGGACGCTTTTCGATGTACAAAATGCGAAATATTCACGAGGACGGACTTGACGACCGTTGCCCCGACGTCGTCGCCACCGACGTCGCCGACGCCGTCGACCTCGCCACGGGAGCCGAGATGCCCGACAGCATTGCCACGCAGGTTATCTGCCTTCTGCAGGTTTCCGTCTTTTCGTTTCCGTTTTTTCGTTTTCGCTTGGCCGCTCCTCGGGGCCGACGCACCGTGCCCGCGCGCCACGGCCGACGGCCACGCTTTTCGCGGTCGCGCGAGAGAACGAAAGAGCGAGTGACATGACTGACTCCTCCCGAAAATTTCCGCGGACACACTGATCCGCGATCGACCGGGAGAGCGGAGCGGTGCTGCGGTTCTCTCTTTTTTTCTCTCTCTCTCTCTCTTTCTCGCTCTCCGCCTCGGGGGGGGCTTGATCGATGTGTCCTTCCCCCCTGGGATCTCATTTTTCAAGACTCGGGGAAATGTCGACGGTCTCTCACGGAAATTGGTCCAGGTAGAAGGTTCGACTGAAATACGGCATGAACGCGCGAATAGTATTTCACGGCGGTGCGAACTATTTAACTTCCGCGCGCGCGAAAGCGCGAGACGCACGATTGTCAAAAACGCGAACACGAGCGCGAAGGTTGGCCAAAACGTTCGAGATCGACCGCGCCGTTAGAAACGGGGTTTAATCCGCCGACGTCATTAATAAGTAGGTGATTTTTTTTGGCCGACTCTGCTATAAGCGACCAAGGTGTCAAACTGTATCAGCACCAATAGCAACCTTGGTATATGTGCCAAACCGTATCAAAATTGCCAAAAATCACCTAATGTTATTGTTATATTAAAGTATTCCGCGAGTTGTGAGAAAGAAAGAGAGAGAGAGAGAGAGAGATTATTTACGCTGGCTCTCCATGATTGTATTTAATCGTTAAAAGTTTCATCAACAGCATGGTAAATTTAGCGTAAGATAATTTATCGTGCAGTTACTTCTAATATTGCGTCAGATCGTTGAAAGTTTGTTCTCCTCGTTTACGTATCTAAATTATTGTAGCTACGTTGTATAGAGAAAAGAAAGTATTATATTGTGCAATTATTTATTTTCTAGAATCATTTCTTTGGTATTTACTGTATGACGTTTATGTTCAGCGCATGTTTTGCTCTTGTTCTAATTTCTTATTTGTTATTCTTTTTGTTCTTATTCTATTGTGAATGGAGAGAAGAATTTTTTGTTTAAATTTTATCCATGTTATTGTTAGAGTCAAACATTGTATGTATAAATCTAGAACAATATGTGTGTGTGCCTTTCCTTATTGATATTTTTATTTAAATCCTCCAGTGGATTTTACATTTGTATTACTAGCTAGTATTGTTAGCTGCAAGTATTATAGCACAGATATTATATTAGCCCAATTATATTTGCTACATTTTGTTTTATGTTTATATATTCTAACACATTTCTCGAATTTGTCATGATATAATATAAATTTCTTTAGCATTTGTATATATTGTGAATGTTGGGTTCAAATATTGTTGAATTAACTTTACATAGAACAAAATAATATACAGTAGAAATAGTACTCATATTGCAATTAATTATGTTTTTTCTAGGCATCTAGGTCGGAACACGGAACGTTGGAAGCTAGGCAAGAAAAAGTTCTCGATCAATTGGCAGAACTTAAAAAGCAGATCTATAGACTACAATGTGTCGTGAAAGAGTCTTATCAGAAACCTAAGAAAGATTTGGTCTCAGTTCAGGTTAGCATTTATTGTATTAAATATAATTGCTTGCTAAATACTAATGCCTTGTATTTAATTTGTAATTACAGTTAATGCATCATTTGCTTTGTCAGCTGTGATACAAATGAACTTTTGTTTAATTGTCGCACGAGAGATCAACAAGCAATTGTCGTATATTTACAGAAACCAATCTTCGTCGACCTAGTGTTAAATGTGAATCCAAGCAAGCCGCCATATTCATTACTCGCTTTACAGAAACTTTGGAAGGACACTAACTTTAAAGTGAAAGCGTATACTCATTCTACTACAAAGGGTCAGATACCTATTGTTTTTCCTGAAACTACTAATAATATCGCAAATATCGTAGATGTAACATTGATATGGAAAGAAGGTAAGACGTAAATCTTCATCGATCTTAAGACTCCTGGTCCCTGAGCCGAGAACTCTGCGTTGACGGTGGCGCCGTACCGTCGCGGCAGAAATAAGAACTCTCTCCTCTCACTCTCTCCAATGGAGAATTCTGTCTTGTGACATGTTGACAACCTTATTTTAAGTTGCGGTATATTTCTTTATTATTCGCTCTGTACTTGTGCTCTAACGTTTAACGTATTCGTGAAACTCGTAAAATTGACCGTATGGTAAGATTTGCAAGAAATATATATGCGGAAGGAACATTCACCACTCCTTTCGATAGTCGTCAAACGGCTTGTTTTCCATATATTTTGGCTGCGTTTTATGGCTGTTTGTTTATTGTCGAGGGAAAAGGATAGTATCCGGTCAATTTTTGAAGTGTGCTGAAACGATCTGTCGTGATTTTTTATTGAAATGTCTTTTTATTTCGGAAAATACCGCAACTTAAAATTAGGTGTTTTCCTCGCCTCGATAGTAAGAATCCAATATGGCCGCGGTGACTACCCAGGAGCCTTAAGAAAGGGCATCCTCATACAGTTTATTCGTTAATAATTTAGGATGTATTGAAATTTTGGAAAGTAAGATGTATTCTTATAATCAAATTTTTAATCACTTTTTTATCATTCATTCGTTAGCAAACTTTTCTTTAATAGTTTATAAGTATTCCATATTTGATTAAATTCTTTTCTTTCAGTCTCGAATATGGAAGTTGTCACAAAAATTTCTCATTCTTGCCCCATAAAGGGCGAAGTCAATTTTCTCAGATATGTGAACAGGATGATAGAATCACATAATTACGAAAGCACATGCTCACAACCACATACATTAGACTTCGCGCTTGACTTCGTTAATTCGTTATACAATGAGCGACGTATAGAAAAGGGATTGCTTGTATTAGCCCGTGACTTTGAGAAATGGTCCTGCAAGGGTGGATTCAACATTGTTGACATTGCAGTCTGGTCTCTAATTAAACAGTTTCCTGGAACAAGTTTACCGCCGACCCTTCGCGAATGGTATACCCTATGCGAAACGACTTTTACAGAAACATAAATCGTGACAAATAAATCGTTTCTCTTTTATAAAAACTTTGATATGTTAATAAATGGATATGAATATATTGTTTTTCATTTATAAGAGCGTTATTGATTTATACTTACATATGTCCATCTGATATAAGAATTCCTTACCTCGTTGGCGATATATAATCGATAAAAAATTAATTTAATGAATTAGTAATGTAGATGTCCAAAAATTAGTTGTAAACATTATTAATTTTTTATCGTTCACAAATACGTTTCAAATTGGTAAATAAATTTGGTAAATCAGCGTGATGTAGAAAAATTTCCAAAATGGCATAAATTTTTATTGAAAGATTAACAGATTTTTTTCTCAGCGTCCTATACGATTAATATTACAGCTGATTTTTATACTTTTATGTCGTTACAAATACGCGCGTGGAAGTATATAAATAAAATTAAATTTGCACTAAACGTTCACTGGCAGTGTCGCGGAAACATAGTGGCGCGTTCAGCAGACCAAGCCGCTGAGTAGCAGTCGAACGTGATTGGCTCTTACTTTTAGAACCAACCAATCAATGCAGAATGTTGATAAGACGAACTCAACGGTTGTGTCTGCTAAACGCGGCCATTGTTTCTGTAGAAACATTTTTTACGAAAAGGGATTCGCTGCATCTCGCGACGTTCATAGAACTTTCTTTTTTTCTTAAAAAAAAAGTAATTAAATTATATCTAAATGCTTATAGCGAGCCTCGCGTAAAACGAATGATTTATGAAATACGAATCGGTAATAGTCTTATTTTATAATTAATAGTTAGATTAGGCTTTTTCCTATCCTGTATTTTAATCAAGTTTCATTATTCGCACAGTTTACGATAAATTTGACATATGCAATCGTCGTAGTTCCATTCGATATTGAACTTTGGACGTATGTTAAACGAGAATGTTTAAGAAGATGTGAATACTGCGTCTCAGTAACTATGATATATCTATGTACAATAGAAGCTCCATATTTATTTGCGTATTTCCTATATTCACAGGCCTAAGATAATCCGCTTATTGCAGGATACAACGAGGATAAAAAAATAACATTTCTTAATAGTTCTTAGAAGCAATTCTTATTTCAAAATAAGAAAAATTATAGGAAAGATATATACATTTTTTTTCATGTGTATATCAAAAATAAAAATTGTGTTTATGTATGTGTAAATATATAAATTATAAAATAAAAATTAATATTAAAAATATATATTATACATATATTTTATTTTTCGGAATCGCAATTTCCACGTTTATGACGGTTTAGCAAAATGTAAGTCCCGCGAATATGGAGCTTTTACTGTGTATATCACAAAACGCGAATAGATATAGTCCGCTCAATACAATGTGTAGTAGCATTATACAAAATCTACATTCTTACGGAAAATATATATAACATATTTACAAGCGTCTGACGTAGCGCAAGTACGCCAGCGTAAGAGCGGATTTTATACAGTGTCCCACAACTCGCGGTTTTCACAATAAAAATCCTCAATGAATTGATAAGATGATATGATAGGCCAACGATTGCAACGTTAAGTCTGAATTGATATTTGCTTCTTTTGAAAGGTCTGCAATATTGCGAATACACGATAACGCGATTATCCGCTCACAAATGCGTCTGCGATAAATACCTTCGAAAATGACAAGACTCTCAAAACTGAATTATGCGTGTAACCGTGTACCTATAATCGCATACCTGAGAAGTAGAACGGGAATAAGACCGAAATATCTGTCGAAAAAAAAAAGAATATTTGGACTTACTCTCTTCTACTCCGCAAGCACGAAATTTGTGAAACATTCGTATGAGATCCGTATGCTAGCTGTTTGGATCCTTAAACTAATCCGAGAAAGTACAAAAGTGTCTATTAAATGCAAATGAATGTCTTATCGAAAATTATAAATAATATATATATATATCAATATATCACAATACGAAGATGCCTCAAGCTTCTCATAGTTTGCTATAAGTCTATGCCGTCAGCACGCGCGAAACACACGTGTTTCTCTGACGTAAGTCTTTCGCTCTATATATGTATATGTATAAAAAAAGAGACTTTGCTCGAAGCGAAGTAGTTGCGACGGTAATTTTGATATCGATATATGAATAAGAAAAAGTTTCTCTGTCTAGTCTTGGTAATTCGGTTAATTAAACGAACGACGAGAAACCAGGTAGCGGTGCTCTCGATCTGGCCATGTTGTTCATGATAATCTGACCGCCGTTTAGACTAACGACCGCGCTGCCTTCCGGCTCGGAGTCTGTGTACGATGAATAGTTTCGGACGGGTTTCTGCCGTTTCCACGACTGCCTCAACGAGTCGTTCACGTTCGCGTAGTGATTCACGAAGGAATGTGGATCGGACTGCACGCTCTCGTTCTCGCTCTCAGAACCCTGTGAAACAAAAGCAGGATTAAGATTCTCTTCGTCAGAGAATCTTACGCATTGTCCTACATTTTAACGAAGAATCACCTGAGAATCGGTGGAACTGATTTCGGAGGGTTTCTCCGTAACGCTGCTGTCGTCGGGATTCTCATCGTATCCCTTGAGACTTTCCTCATCGCTGTGATAGGCGACCGATGCTGGGGAAGGCCTGGGGGGCGATTTGCCAAGCATCGTCGGTGGTGGAGGATGCATCGCCTTCCGGGCCAACGTATTCCTCTTACCCAGAGTGCCGCTTGCCGTGTTAACGGAACCACCTCCGCCCTGGCGCGATCTGTACAATTCCAGGTCCGACTCCTGCCTGTCATCCGCGTCCATCGCCATCGACTCTTCCAGAGTCTTTTGTGCCTCTTCTGTAATCATTTATATTAATATTATAAATCTATCTGTATCGAATTATATTACAGAAAAGCGATCTATTAATATAATCTAATTTTTCCTAATTTCAAATCAATTTATATATGCTAAATTCAACTTACGTTTGTATTTGTAGCTTTTACTCTTCACGCATAATACTGCTATGACCATAATGATAATTATAATTGATATAGCGGCTAAAGTGACCATGAACCAGGTCTGCCTGTAAAACGGCCTGTGCTGCAGATATGCGTATTCCAGGTACAGTTTCGATGGCGTCAAAATCTGCATAGCGACAAAATGATTTTATTAGTAAAATGTACCAGTTCGCAACAAATTTTATCTTCAAATAAATAAATATATAAAAGTGTAATATTCAAACAAGTAAATTTAATGTCCAGACGAATAGCTGTTTCTCTTTAATTAGACTTACCGTTTCAGAGGAATACGCTGGATAGCTAATTCCATAACGATTGTACGATATCACTCTGAACAAATACGATGTGGACGGCAGTAAGTTTTGGTAAGACACAGTATACTCTGTCAGTGGTCCGTTGCTAGTACGAACTATTGTCTGCCAGCGCGTATCGTCTACAATTACATACATAAACGACTTTATAATTTTTAAATTAGTAGGCATTTCCTAAAGGAAAAAAATTATTTTATTTGGGTACGCATATCACGATTACATAATCAAATTTTTTAATACAGGATGTCTCATTTGTACGACAGCATTTTTTAGTAGCAAATTCTTCGATCAATTTCGAGTCAACTTTTCCTCAAAACTGTTATTTCAATATTGTGCATCTCTATGAGTAATCATAAATAAAATTTTGCAGCAAAAAATCAACTTTATATAATTTATTTATTACAGTAAAAAACATATATATTTTATTTAAACTAACTGAAGGATATATAACTTACAATTAGACATTCATTTTTCTTTTGAGATTTAACTCGCCAGAAATCCTCCACCTTCAATTATTAATCACTCGATTAACTTAGCCCTGATATTTTTCTTAAGGTGATCCTAAAGTCGTGATCTTAACCGGTTTTTTTCTTAGCACTAATCTTTTAATTGGCTTTATAGAAATGCAAAATTCTTGTCTAGAATTAAAGTACGCATCAAAATCTAGGTCATGGTGGTCGAATTTATATCAAAAACAAAAAAAAATTAATATTTTTTGTTATACGTGACGACCACCACATATAAATTCGACCACCATGACCTAGATTTTGATGCGTACTTTAATTCTAGACAAGAATTTTGCATTTCTATAAAGCCAATTAAAAGATTAGTGCTAAGAAAAAAACTGAAAAAAAAACCGGTTAGGATCACGGCTTTAGGATCACCTTAAAGAACAGTTGATTTCAAATTAATCAGAGAAAGTATCGCTAAAAAATAATGCGATAGAAATGAGATACTATGTATAACAAATGAGTAGCTAGGAGTTCGTATTATTTTGGTGACTAATTGGTGACTTTAACACTTGGAGTGCCGTCCGTTTTCTGCGTGAAATTCTTTAAAGAGTAATCGGTTATTCTCAGGACTCCATTTTGCTATTATACGACATATGCGGAAAATATGTCATGTGTGCATATATCGTCTGCACGCAAAGTGTTAAAAAATAAGATTAATTGCGGCGGGGGAGAGGGGGCGATCTAAATAACAAAAATTGCGGCGTTCCCAACAAACAATACAACAAATCATCACGCTAGTATAATCAATCACTGGACCGTTTCTTTGTCAGGATAAGTATACACGATATGTTATAGCGCTATCTCCGAAGTAATATTAAATAAGTTAATATATCTTCAGTAAAATTCTGCTTGAACGTATAAAATGGGTTTCTGGCGACGTCATGCTATGACATTATCATGCAAATTATTGGAAATACCAAACGACCACGGCACATATGGTACACGTATAGTAATGTACAACGGGCTGTCAAAAGCGATATTGTTACGCTAACGGGGATCTCACTATAAAAACCATCTAATGCAATGACTGACGCTCATTGTAGTTACGTGCGTTGACACTTACAATGCTGCCATTCTTCCATCGCTATACAGTTATAAAAAAGACGGTATTAGTGTTAGCAGAACCAATAATCGAATTGAACGCGAATGTGAAATAATATGACGAATTACGCGGAATTTGTTTTATAAATCACTCTATGGTTGTAAATTATCGTTTTGTAAAATTGCAACGTTAACAAATATGCACGATGCGCCGAATTTATTTTATAAGCTAATTAAAAAAATTAGTTTACATTAAAATTATTAGACATTTTTAATTTTCTGCCGTTGCAATTTCAATAAACAGTAGCACAAAATGGTAGGAAATTTTGAATAAATCTCGTAACAGGCTTTTTCGACTCCTGTTATGTAACTAAATATGTAACAACTATTGTATAAAGATCGTGTATTTACCTTTACGACGAGTCTCGATGTAATAACCGAGTATAGGACCTTTGCCGGAAGCCCCGTTGGTCCACTGCAGTTCCACGCTGGAAACCGTTTTGGTCACGCCGAGATTGCTGGGCGCCATCGGCGAACCTTCTTGCGGACCAGTCGTAACATTGCCGGATACCGGCGGTCCGAAGTCGATCGTTTGCGCGCGAACCATAAAGGTATACGTCACCTCCTCCTCCAGCGGCTGGATAAGAAGACTCGTCTCCGTCACTTTTTGCTTAACTTGTTTACTGAAACCTTAAATAAAACGTCGACAAGTCAGCAAAAGAAAAGGATATGAAATATATCGTAATATCTTTGCGAAGTGACTCTAATATGCGGATGAATTTTTCTCGGAATAAAATTAACGCGTTTATTTATAAATAATAATATACGTAGATATATATTAAGTAAAGCGAGATACAGAATGCCCTAATGATTGCAAATCGAAAAAGTAATAATAGTGTATAAAAAGATAAGTATAAAGTTAAATTCTTGATGTCAAATATTGTGATTTTTTTAAAGGAACATTAATTTATCTTACGGTCGTTTTGCTCGGCCGTTTCATATGTGACGATGTAACCACCTATCTCGCCGTTGCGTAATTTCGGCGGCTTCCAAGAGACGCGCAAGCTGGTCATGGTAATTTCGTTAAATTGTAAATGATATGGCGGTCCTGGTATGTCCTGTAATTACATTATGTTTAATTTAAATACCGTTTTGTAAATATTTGAAGTTGAAAATCTTGATATTGTTCGAAACAGTTACGACGCAGCGTCAGAAAATTACCTGTTTCGTTCTCACAGTAATTGGCGAAGATCGTGGGCCATCTCCAGCTGGATTAAACGCTAAAACTTGTATGCGATACTCTGTATACTTGTCAAGAAAGACTAAATTGTGCGCCAAACAAGACGCTGGAACAACTTCTATCTCTTCCTCCTGTTTTTTCTCTAAGTCCTGAGGAGAGTCAGTCACCAAATAAAAAATCTGCAATAAAACAGAAATATCTGTTATAATAAATACAAAATAATACAGATAATGAACAGAGTAAGACTGTAGTATCAATTTACAATGATTAATCTATACTTAATATAGGCAAAACAAAGAGCTATGAATTTGCCACGATCATAATCTATTATTAAGTTTATAAAAGCAATATATAGAGCGATTAATCTGTTGTTAATGTAACTGACAATAAGCGAAATAATTATTACCTTATATCCTAGTAAATCGCCATTTTGCATATTGGCTTGGGGAGGTTTCCAACGCAAATGGACTTCGGTGGAAGAGATGGGCTCGGCTTTCAGGTGTTGGGGCTCTCCCGTAGGAACCGCCTCCCCCACGTACACGGTGACCGGCGGACTTGGCGGGCCTTCGCCTTCCGAGTTAAATGGTAGCACTACAATCTCGTAATATCGGTCCTCTGTTAAGTCGCTTAAAACCATTTTCGTTTGCTGCAATAAAGTGAGGGTGGATTGCGTTAGTTAGAACCGAAAGATACATGCAATCGATCTTGATATTATATCATAAATTTAAATTGACATTATAAAGAAAATATGTCTATGTTTTAAAGATATATTATACACTCACTTTGATTCCCAGAATCTCTTCTTTCGGCGTTGCCTGAAGAGGCGTCGGGAAATCCGATACCGGCTGATAAACGACACGATAACCACCCGTTTCATAATCACCGCTCCAATGCACTTCGTCGATCATGTTCCAATGAACCTCGACGCTGGATGTTGTTATCGGTACAACTTTCAGACCAATGACACCCTTTGACGGCGCTGTAAGAAATGTGATATTTTTGCCAGTGTAAAAAAATTTTTTCGAAGAAAAATGGAAAGAACAGAAATTCAAAAAATGCCGAGAAAGAATTTAAATTTTTGTTCCCTGTAATTTTTCTAATTGTTTTAATAAAGCTGCCCTTTCTAATGTTTCATTGAGCGTCTCGTATTATTTTATCTTTGATACATACCTGCAGGCAGAGTTTTTACTTGAGCGGACTCATTACTCCACTCTGAAGGACCTATGTCGTTGGTAGCCTGAATGCGAAACTGATAGTGCGTGTAAGGCTTTAAATTGTTAGCCGTGTAAGACGTCAGAGTGGGCTCCACTCTCTCGGGGATAATTTGGAACGGTCCGGAATTCTCCGACTGTTGCACTGTGTAATATCTATCGGAACAAAAGAAGGGATTGATATGCAGTTTAACAGATAGAGGTCGATCGTAAGCGAGAAAGATATTGGTACCTTAACGGTGCAAAACCGTCTCTGCCTGGCGTCCAGTTAAAAGTGATCTGACGACTCTGGATCTGCGATTTGCTCACTTGTGGTACCGACGGCGCTTGAGGACGTTCTCTATTGTTCGTGGTAAATACAAGCGCGTAGGCCGTCTTACCCCAACCCAATCTCGTCTGCGCCGTCACGGAAAACATGTAATACTGCTCGGATTCGAGTCCGGTGGCTCTGCAAGTGATTATCGTGATATTTAAGGAGGTTGTAAGGAGAATCAGTGATGTCAAAAATTGCAAAAAATTTAAAAAATGAGCCTTTTTATAAATAATGTCAACATGTAATTTTTTTTAGATTTTTTTAACCTGTTAGTTTCTGAGAACATTTATTATATAACAAAGTACGAGATCTTTTTATGAGTTCTAATGGGAGACTCAATGTAGCATATTAATTATCAATAAAAATGACTATTAAGGAGGTTCTACAGATAATGGATGTATCTAAAAATTGGAAAAAACTTTATGGACGTATAAATTGAGATGCGAGAAAAGTGCTCGAAAAATTTTAGCATCGGTTACCGTGTAAAAATTTGCAAAAATGAATTTTGAAATCACAGTTTTTAACATAAGCTACATATGGCAGAGGGGCTCTTGGAGACAGGAAACGAGATATTAATTATATAAAGGCGACCTACCAAAGATTCAAAAAACGGAGCTCTTATAGATCTTAATCTAACCTTTTCAGAAATATCGAGAAAAACAAGGGTTATCGCGTAAAATTTGGTGATATTGGCTATTGAAACAGGCCATATCACAGTTCACGTAGCGTGCTTCGAATAACAAGGGAGATTTGGCAATGTCGCAGCGACTGCACCCGCGCGAAAAGTGTACAGCCAGTACAGCACCACAGTATGACAGCACCTCAAACTTAAGGCCATCGCACACAAAATGCATAGCTTAGCATAAGCGTAGCATAAAACCGCTGGACCAATGAGCATCTTATGTAAATCAATATGGCGACTTTATGCTGGATGCTCATTGGTTTAGCGGTCTTATGCTATGCTTATGCTAAGCTATGCATTTTGTGTGCGATGGCCTTTAGGGTCAAAGCACATAACATGGCGTAGCGATATACGACGGTCGTAGTCCCCGACCTGACAGATCAGGATACGCCAAAGCTTGTGCGTTACTTACGTCCACGACTACGACTGTCATATGTGCTTTGGCCCTTAAGCACCTAACGTTTACGAGCGCTTACGGAGAAGTACTCGCTCTAGAATTATGTGAAATTGTGAAATAACCACGGTCATATGAGCAGAACTGTCAAGTTCGCGACGTTACCACATTTTCTTCCATTATAAGCCGCCAGAGTCAAACGAGCACTTACATGATATTTTTAATTATTCCTCGCTTCGACTAATATGGGTATGATATAAGCTCTAACGTCATCAAAATTCACGAAAATATTTTATGAATACTTAGAATCGACGAATTTGAAGATTTTCTCTTCATCTCTCAACTGACTAGAGAGTACCTGTAGAACCTCCTTAAGAATGTTAAAAACTAAATAAATTTATGTTTAATATATAAAGAATATCATAATAAAAGTATCTTCAAAAATTTGAAAAATATAACCACATAGTTTTTTCGCGATATTAAAATTTACGCTACACTGCAAAACTGCAGTAATAAATCGATATCGATACGTGTATTTAATTGAAATTTACTTAAATAGCGCAACAAAAACTTAGCATAAAATAGACAATAGTTATTTGTGTAACAAGTGTCGTGTTTACACACGACTTACACTCCCTATTTTATGTTGCAAGTGCCTGGAAAGTAGTTTATCACGCACGCGTAGCGTGCGTAATGGGGCACTTTCCATGCACGTGTTGCATAAACTTTTTTTATGTTACACCTGAAATACGTCGGTTTCAAGTGCTCCGCTGTATAAAATACATGTAGACAATTAAGACAATTATGTGATAAAACTTTTACTGTGACATAAAAATAACATTACAAAATCTTGAACTTTGTTATAAATATTTTCAAAAAGTAACTATAAAAAAATCTAAAAAAATTTACACTTTAACTCACGATCTTATTACTATTTTTAATCAATCTAATCCTAAAATAATCTTTTACATTTCAATTTAAAACATGGAAATTTTATGATTTAAATCGTAAACTGGATAAACATTTTCCAATCTAATATTTTAGAACTCTCACATTTTTAATTTTTATTTTATTTTAAATCTGTAAATTTAAGATGTAATTTTTTGTATAAATGCGATGTAATTAGGTCTATAAAATCCCAGCAAGTACAGATAAACAGAGGGAAAAAAGTCTTTGTACCTGAAGGTTCTGTCTGACGCCGGGAATTCTTTAGAAAATTGGCGATCTTGGCTGTTGTTTAAATGAAACATGACTTTGTATGCGAGAATCTCTCCGTTGGGATCCTCTGGTGTGTCCCAGATAATACGCGCTGTGGTCAAACTCACGTCGGGAAAAGATACATTAGACGGTGGACCAGGAGCTGTGATACAAAACAGAATATTATAAAATTATCATAGAAAATTTCATTCTTCAGAATATTAATTATAGTATTATCATTGAATTTCATTCTTTTTGACTTTACTACATGTTACATTTCACATGTATATAAAACAAAATATACATTTATTGTACTACATCATAATAATTATATTATTAGAACATAATCTGTGCCACACGTTATATCATCTCAGTTGTTTTTGTTAGCAAAGATTCAATTGCAATAAATTTTCACTTACTGTCTTCAAAGGTCTGGACTCTCACAGGTGGGATGCTCAGTGCCCCATCACCAAGTCTCGTGTAGGCTAAAACCTGCACGTGGTATTGGACAAACTTGCGAAGCTCCGTTAAGGTAGTTGTGAAAGTGGTATTGCTGGGAATATTCTTGTACTGGAAGGTCGATCGAGAATTCGCGCCGTAGTATACCTTAAAGCCTTCGATCTGCCCATTTTGATGTTCCATGGGCACGTCACCCCATCGCACTAGAATAGTCGTAGAAGATGTCGCATTTGCTTCTACGTTAATCGGCCCCAGAGAAGGAACTGAAAGATGTCATGTATCTTTACAAGGTGTGTGAAAAATGTTTCACACAAAATCGACTGTATCATCTGTTTGCAAATGTTTGAGTTTCAAGAAATAATTACATTAATGTCAAATCAATTGTTAGAAACCAACGTACATATATACATATATTAAGAAAAAATTATTTTATTTCTAGTTTAATTGTACAACTTTATTTTTCTAACGTTCTTTTAAAATAACTATATTCAAAAAATTGCATTTTGAAAAGTTACTTCCTTTTTGCGTAACTACGTCCAATTATATATAAAAGACATACCTGATTCACGAGTTCGTTCGATGGCTTTTGGACTCGCCATTGAAGAACCGACGTCGTTGAACGCTTGCATCACTATTTCATAATCAGCGTACTCCTCCATATTTTCCAAAACGTATGAGTTTGCGGTGTGATCGTCGATAATACTACTCTTTGAGACGTTCGATCGCACTTCCGTATAAGTAACATTGTATCCTCGCGGATTTCCGTACCATTCTATTTGTTGCAATGGCTACGCAGAAAACAATACAGTTTTTTTACAATATAATCTCTCTAATCGTTATTCTTCGTTGATAATTAATATAAAGATAATATTTTTTATAATCCGATAACGATACTTACAATCCACCTAACACGTAACTCGGTGGCACTCATCGCGCGGACCGTGACGTTTTTCGGGGGATGAGAGGGTGGTGCCTGAATCGTCTGAAACTCTTTGGTCGGCTCGGAAGGCTGCGAAGCACCGACGACGTTGTTTGCAATTAAACGAAGTTTATATTGCATGAAGGGAGTCAAACCATCGACGGTGATTGTACTAGCGTCGGGATCGGACACTTCGTAGATATTGTACCACGTCGAGTTTCGCGCCGTTTGTGCCTAAGAAATCGACAACAATTGATCTCGCATATTACTTCTTTCGATTTATTTTCTGTTTTTCATCTATCGCGTTATTCTATCACATTAAATCTTTTCGATTGTGTCTTAAAAATCAATCTTATAAAATTCATGAATTAGTACTACTGAGAACGTAATATTTTTCAGATATCGAGCCTTAGGAGAGTAAATAAATAATAAAACATTATTCAACATAAAATAAATTTTACTTCAACAAAATTTTATTATATATAAAAAGGTGTAACGATTAATAATCTTGGATTATTTCAAAAGGAGCATTGACTGTAGATTGACCAACCTGCACTGTCCACTTTGTGATGGACGAGTTTCCGTCGAATCCCGGCGTAAACTGTAACACAATGGAGAACGCGTCTATGTTGGATAACGCCAGCTTCGTAGGAGGTTCCGGTAGCACCGGTTCGATGCCTGATTGTATGGTCGCCACTTTCGGTTTACCGGGTCCAACCGATGTCCAAGCGCTCACTTCAAATTTGTAGTGGGTCAGTGCCTAATAAAAGAAAAAAACAAGAATAAATAATAGTTATATTTAATTCTTGCACTTTTAAATTATCTTGTTTGTAACTTGATATGATTTTTAGACTTTTTACTATGTTTCTTTTCTATAAATTCATGCTGCTTGAAATTGACCTAGTTTACATCGATTACTTGATATCACTAGTTTACATCGATGACTACCTGAAGATGCTCCACTTTGGTCGATAACACATCTGCCGTGAAGTTTTCGACGCGCAAAGAATCTGGAATGTCTTTAATCATGTATTTCAGTTGATAATGTGTCAATATTCCGTTGGTCTCTTTGGGGGAACCCCACTTAACAGTTAGCGCACGATCGCTGATATCTTCAAATTGTAGATTCTCCACTTCTTCAGGTACTATAACAGATTATAAATACATAAAAATAAATAATATCTACAAGAATAATTTTATTCGTATTCATTTATTATATAAAGTAATTGAAAATATGCCAAAAATAACTTTTCAATTAAATCATCTTTATAGCAATATAATTAATAATTTTCAAGTAGTTATTATAGGTAAACATACCATCTTCACGAGTGTGAATTTCGACGGGCGAGCTTCTTTCACCGTCACCTGGATCGGTGAAGCAGAGCACCGTGATATTATACAGAGTGTACTTTCTTAAACCTATCATAATAGCGTTCTGCTCGGCGAGCGGATCAAATAAACTCGGCGGCACAGTCATCGATTTGTATTCATTCGCTTCTGTAAAATTACCGCCAATCCAGGCTTGCAATTTGTATCCCTGATTAATACCATTGATATTTTGAGGATTCGGTGGCTTCCACCAAACTTTCACCGCCGTTGAATTGAGTGCTTTCGCTTTTACATTTGTGGGAGGTGCTTCCGGGACTGTAAAAATTATTTTTTCAATTTTTAACTGATTTATATAACATTCTAGAGTAATAGTATGTTAATCCATCATATTTTAATAAGTTAATTTATTTACTATGTTAAAATAATAATAGATCGTTTAAATTAAGATGTTATAAAATTACAATATTGTAGAATTATATCTTAATTAATTCCTAGTATTAATTACCTCCTTCCTTGGTTTTTATTTGCAAACCCTTTGAGTATACACCCACGCCTTTTTCATTATAAGCTGCTATTTGCACTTCATAGTCCTTCCATGTAATTAAATCTGTAATGAGATAATTTCTTTGCGCTTCATTGGTAATGTTTTGCACCGTCCACGGGCTGTCGTTGTATCCGAAAAGCGTGTATCTCAATATATATCCCAAGATATGACCATTTCGGTATTCTTCCAGCGGAGGTTGCCATTGCGTTATTATTTCTGATGACGAACGTGCTGAGCCGACAAAACCAATCGGCGGACCACTGGGTGCTAAAAATGAAAATAAAGCGTTTAAATGAAATGCTATATCAAAATTGCACATTGGAGATCGGTCCATAAGTTTACCCGTATTTTGGTAAAGATTCAATATAGCGAGGGAGATATATTATATTGTTATTTCCTATTGAACTAATTACTTGAGCAATCTTCCTAATCACTTACGTTCTTGAGGTAGAACGACGATTTCACTGGCTGCTGACGATGGACCTTCGCCGACGCTATTCTCGGCGCTAACACGAAATTGATAAGACGCCGCGGCTTTCAGGTTATTCAACAATACCCATCGACTGGTCGCGGACACATTATCGCGTTCGGTGATCCAATTTAATATTGGGTCGTGTATAGGCCCTATTTACAACATAACACATATTATAAATTAAATGTATAGAGATATAAAAACAAACAATCATAATATCAATTTTATAATTAAATCTTCTATTGAAAAATTATAAAGTGTTTTCTGAACACACATAATAATACATTCACGCGATTATGTATATTCAAGAAATATTAAACATGTCAGAAAATACAAGTATAACATTAATGCGTATTCAATTATATTTCAAGTACATTTAAGTTTTTATATTCAGATTACACTTACCCAGGTCGGACACCTCTCGTCTCTGGATTATAAATTTCTTAGTAGGGCTATTGCCGTCGAAGCCGGGTACCCACGAGACGTTGATCGTGCGCGGCGAGATCTTTTCGACCCGCGTGGCCATGACGTTGATCGGTGGAAACGGCAATTCAATCACGCTTAAACGAGCGGATCGCGTTTCATTGCCACCCGGTGACACCACCGAGCACGTATACTCGCCCACGTCGGAAGCTCGAACGGTGACGATCTCGAGAGTGCCATCCGATCGCATCTTCACCCTTTGACTCGCTTGCGTGTTTATCACTCTGTAACAACAAAATGTATCACTTTAAAATCTTCAAACGTCAGAAGAATTACAGGATTTTGTCCTCCCGATTCGAATAATTTTGCTGGTTCTATAAATCAACAATTTAATTGATAAAATTAGCATATTTGAGGTACATAATGTAAATAATTCTTAAATATCTTAAATCTATCAGATTTTAATATCGATGTTTTGGAGAATAACACTTCAACCATAGATAAGTTTAAAAAAAAGTAAGCTATTAAATTTTTAATCTCAAACTTTTCAACTGACGTTATTTGCATTATAATATTTCTCCTTATACGTACTGTCCGTTGTGAAACCATGCCATATCATATACGACGCTGGGATCGTTTGAGATTTTACACTGCAATTCGGCGGTACGCCCGAGAAGCACGGACGTATCAACAGGTGGTTGGATAATTTGAGTCCGAACTGTAACACAGATACAGATTATATACGACAAACTGTGCAATGTTTCCAACGAAATTCGAGCAAAAGAATCGATTTCTATCTTGAGAAAGCATGCTTTCATGATTCGCTCGAGCTTTTTTTTTTATAAACGTTTGTCTCAATAATCACCCATAACAGTCAAGTATGCCGATCCGTTAACAGAGCCGGCTTCGTTCGCGCGGATGCAAGTATATTTTCCCGCGTCATTCGGTTTCACCGCCGCGATTAAAAGATCGCCATTATCCAAGACTTGTACTCTCCCGGCAATCTCCACAGGTATCGTATCTGTTGCAATCAAATGTAAACATTTAAACATGTAAACGCGCGGGGAGATAGCACTTCGTAATAAAGGAATATATTTCCAAAGTTCCGAGAATCGCGCCGCGGGGCAATAAAAATGAATAAAATAAAAGACTTAGAGCACAATGCCCAGAACTTCAAAAACATCCCTTGTGATAATTAATCTTATATATCTTCCAATTAATTTTATAAAAATCACACACACACACACACACACGCACACGCACGCACGCACGCACGCACGCACGCACACGCACACGCACACACACACACACACACACACACAAATAAGTGTAGCAACCAAATTAAAATTTATATAACATATTTATGTTATATATGTATATACACATATACAATAATATTATATAAAAAATAATAATTAACTGTAAGCTTTGATTTAATTACCGTTATAATACCAGGTGACATTTGGCTTAGGCGACGCAATCGCATTGCAACTCAGAGTTACATCTTTGCCGTCTAATACTGTTAGATTCTGTGGTCCATTTTCCATTATCGGTCCAGACGCTGTAAATTACAGAAATTTTGTCATTAATATCGAATCTATTTCCGAATGTTTTCTCACAACGTGCAAATGAAAAAAGAGTGATCAATCGCCGCTTGCAATATTAAACCCATCTGTAATTCTCACTTCTTCTCTATCTCTCTACGCTGATTTCAAAAGACAAGCTTATTTTTTAAGCATAACACAAACACATATTCAATAGCAAAACTACGCAAACTTATAACTAACAGTAACAATAAGTACAGTCATATTTAATGATAAATGCCGTAAAATAATCGCTAAATGCTAAATGCTAATGGCACTTATCTTGAGACATTCATAAAATCCAGAAAAAAATTTGTCTTATCAAAAATATATCTCTAATGTTTGAGAAAACAAGACGTGCATGTCAGTGTTACTTGCAATTTCGCAGACGCGTGCTAAAGATTATTATTTCATTACGTCAAAATACGGCAAATCGTTCCATTTGATGTTTCTTCAAAAATATCGTATAGAAAAACATTCAACTATATACAATTACAATCACTAATCATAAAAAAAACGTAGAATTGGTCAAAGTTTTTCGCTAAAATTCTATAAACTATAATCGTGGAGCAATAATAAATATTCCAAAATGCTGACATGGTGCTGTTTGCCTTATCAGAGCTACACGCAAATTTGTCACTAGGAGAAGCAAAAAATCGTGAAGTGAAATTTATACGCAGTCTTTAAGCATGTGCCGAAAATGATAATGGAAAAGAAGTGTGGAAATCTCGCTGCAATATTCTTACTGTTTGGATATTGAGAGAACATAAAACGGCGATCAGACTGGCGAATTCTGACTACATTGTAGCCAGCCGCCCAGCGGGCAACTCTGTTTCTCAATCTGCTTCCTAATCCTTTTTCTGTGCCGCACACAAAAAACACGTCATTTATATTAACTCTGCTTGCGACATCATTACGCGAAATGTCCGCGAAAAACGCGACTCAAAGGTATCTTCCTTTAAACAATATCTAACATACTTGTATATGACTTAACAATCTTGCTATTAATATAAGAAATTATCTATGTTATAATTTATATTATACACTGGCCAAAAAAAACAACAAATAAACAACATATAAATTTTAAGCTCACCTGGTATTCGAAACTAAATTGTACACTTGCGTTACTTATAATTTTTCATTATCTCCTCTGTTTTGCTTATAAAAATCTCGACTTATATAAAATCAAAAAGATTGTATTGGTATTTTAGTCGCGTGTTTTGCGAACACTCTGGACTAATAATTTCACTATTTTTAAAATTTCGCGATACATTATGGAAACTATGAAAAATTACTTACTTTTCGCTTTCAGCCAGGTATAACTGGACGATTCGCCGGCTTCATTAGACGCGAGGCACTGAAACATCCCCGAGTCGTCCATAGTTAATTTCTTAATCGTCAGTGAGCCGTCTTCTTCCATCATGTATCTGTAAGAACGCGAATAAAACAATAGTAAAATACTAAAATGCTTAAATAATTTTCGAGTTCTGATTTCTTCTTATAGGCGGAAACGGATTTAAATATTTAAGATTATAAAATATTTTCCAAATTTAATCTTTCTTACTTCAAATTATCTTTTCTTCAATGCTAATTCCTTTAATATTACACATAAATATTTTTTTAAATTTGTAATAATAAAAATATCTAAAATAAAAAATTCATTTCTCACTTATATATCACTTCCATGTGAAACAATTATAGGTTTAGATTTACAGGAAAAAATTCCAACGAAACTAATAATTAAAATAGAAATAATTAAAAAGCTTCTCTCTCTCTCTCTCTCTCTCTCTCTCTCTCTCTCTCTCTCTCTCTCTCTCTCTCCTTCCCTTGGATTCTAATGATCACAAAAGTAAATATTTGCCGAGACGTACCTAGTTCCCAGTAAATGATCGATAGGCTCGGCATTACGGAACCAACTGATTGTAGGAGGCGGCACGCCATTAGCGTCGCATGGTAACGTTACCGTGGACCCGTAATCGCTTAGAGTTTCCCTTTTCAATTCTGTTATAAATGTCGGTTTTTCTAGAAAAGCATAACGACAAATTTAGGAAAGACTCAGGCTTATTTTTGTTTTCAGTGTTGTATTCTTACTTTTTAAAACATAGTCACAAGACTATTTTCTTATCGGTATTTTACTGAATTATTCACATATTTATTGTTGATCACGCTTACCATATACAACAATTTTAGCGCTAGCATTTACAGTCGGATAACCACCACTCCGCAAGTCCACGTGGCAGGAGTAAATTCCTGTGTAAGTTATGTTGGCTGAAATCAATGCGAGTGTTCTGTTCCACGAATCGTTAAAGCTATACGATATCCTAGAGTTTTCGATCGGAATGCCGTCTTTCATCCACAAAGTCCTTAGCTCGTGAAGCGATCTGAAACGATATTAAAGCTACAATTCCGAATCTTCTGGAATTGAAAAAAAACATTGACGACATGCAATGGTTTGTGCATTGAGAAGAAAAATCATCACATGCAGCGATGATAAACAAAAATTCGCGAATACCTGGCGTTTGCGATGCAATTTAAATGTGTGACATCTTGATCCTTAATTATCTGCGTGTCCTGCGGCTTGACGATTATAGTAGGAGCTACCTCCGCGTTCGGATCACCGGTAACTTTCAGTTTAAAAAACGGACTGATCTCCTCCTTGCCCAATTGAGTGTTAATAGCCTTCGCTCTGTATCATCAGAAAGGTATAAGTGTAAACTTCGTTTGTTAGGAATTTTAAGACAGCGATTTTGTGCGCTACAGTTAAAATATTAAGTGGGATAAACTACTGCTGCGCACTAATTGCATAAATTATACAAACCTGTATGAGCCTTCATCGTTTTCCGAAGCGTTTAGTATAATTAACGTGTGATGGGTCGTGGCGTACTTTATGCCGTACAAAGGAGTCCCGTCCGAGGAGAACCATGTTACGTCAGGGGTGGGATGGCTTTCGATCGGAGGTAGTTCCAGAATCGCGGCGCTACCCGACTCGACGGTCACCACTTTCTCCGTGAGATCGTCGAATGTTCCCATATCTGAAGCGAATCGAAACGTCGATCTGTCGTCGATCCGTAATCCGCAACGTGGATATATATATCTTTGTTGAGATGATACTCACAAGCTACGGCGAAGATGAGATGATCGCTGAATATGGACCCTACGTCATTCGTTGCGACGCAATGATACACCCCGGCGTCCTCACGCCCTGTCCTCTGAATACGGTAGTAAGGCCCCGAAGTAAGCTCGACGTTAAGGGGCATTCCGTCTTTGAACCATTTGTACTTTGGTTGAGGATTGCCTATGAAGATGACACAAAGTTGTACATACCTAAGTAATTTTTCTCAACTGTTTAGTCTAAAAGATAGTTAAAGAATAAAAGGTTTAAAAATTGTGTAAAGATAATTAAAAAATGCACAGGCCACCTCTCTCATTGACAAGTATACTTCCTTTAAACTGCGTAAAAATAATTATTTGTACGATCTTCAGTTGAAGAATAATTTAACGTGAAGAAACTCAGTGAATGATTCAATGCAAAGTCACGGACGATGCTACAGCCCGCGAGCTATCTAATACCATTAGTACAGGGTCATACGATTGAATTACATGACGCTGGACATTGATAAGGCTTCATCTGGCCACCGTCTCATCCGCCTGTACGTCAACCGATATTTCTGCAGGACAATGAAACACCATGCGGCGAACCTTATCCTCGATGCTGCTGCGGTCTTTACCTTTCTCTTTCGCTCTTTTATATTTTGTTTATTTTTTTTTATTCAAAGTAATATATTGATTGTATACTTAGGCACTAAAATCCCGAGAAATTTTGACAATTCGTACAAATTAATGCCAGAATAGCTCGAACTATTGGCAATTGGATGAAATGGATAAACAAAATGGTAATAACAACTGGGTTTTTATTTCTATAGCATATTTGGAAAGAAATGAAACTAAATTTGCAGTATCTCTAAAGATCTTGCTACTTAAAGCCATTTTAGTATTGAATTAGAGCAACAATCTATTAAAAAAGAAAATATAAGCTTTTTCTGTTCAGAAAGATACATTCAAAATTTTTACAAGTGTAAACAGAGATGCGCAACACTTTCCAAGATTCAAGAGTTGTTACTAAAATTTATTACCGGAGTAAATTTTCAAAAACTCTTTCTCTATCTCTCTTTGTTGTTCCTACGACAGGAAATTTTCAGAGAAAGCCCATATGTTACGGTTGTGATTCCTACCTCTCGCTTGGCATTGCAGAAACTTGGTGCGATTCTCGCTAAGTATATTGCCACTGCTGGACGGTTGATTGGTGAAGCGCGGCTCCTGAAGTGGTTCTGCGAACAGAGAAACGTTTTCTTCTTCAGATCGATCTCGCAGAGACTGATGGAAGCCTTATGGCGCCACAGATTACAGATTAGTCTTGCAATTCACAAGTATATTATAAGATTGGTTTATAAATAGTTTGAATAAAATTATAGTGAATATAATAAATGAATCATGTACATGCAAAAGGCGCCTGCAAAGTCATTGTCATGATGTCTACCTAATACCTACGGTAGAAACAAAATAATCAGAGCGCAAAAAGAATAGATCATAAAATAAAAAGTAAATAGAACAAAAAAATAGATCGTAGGACAGATGTAAATTAGGTAGAGTCTACCTATCATATCCTAAGACGTCTTAAAAATGTCTTAAAAATATGTCTTTAAGACGTCTTATGTCCCGATTTTAGACATGCGTGCTGTCTGAGTAACATAAGAATGTACAATAAGTACAATATTGATTAAGTTTATGAAGAATAAGACTCGATAAAACGGTAGCAGCAAAACGAAAGGAGGGGAATAAGAAGAGAGATTTAACGTCACAAGGTAACTAATGAATTAAAATATTTAATTGCGGCGTAAGAAGAGGCGGCGGTACGATTTAATTGCGGAATTTAATTTTTGAAGTTCGTATGGCAGATTCGATCTTAATCTCGTGTGATTACACGTGAATTCCATACGGCTGACCGACAGCCTGAGTCATTGCGAGCGTGTACCAGAGACGTAATAATTTATTACGGTGCTCCAAAAAGGCTGACGAACGAGAGAAAAGAATGCGAACGAACGGCCGCGGATGCCGAGGTGCCGAGTCACATGCAACGCACGTAAAGCCGACACGTGCACCCGCCCGTATCCACCGGACGTTCCACGCTCTGGTGATCTTGACACGCGGGTACACCGCACACCGGTGTCGCAACCTCTCGTCGTTCCCCGTAGAACTACGGTTTGGTCGTGAACAAAAAGGAGCGAGGTAACGATTCAAGTCAAGAGAGAGCTTTCAAGAAGGTACGCCAGCCGATTTTCAAGATACAAAACTCTTTATTATAGTTTTTAACCGGAACAGCTTAAAAGATTTCCACACAGACATTTACTTATATAATTATCTTTAAAGTAGGATGCCTCGACTCGATGTGCGCCTTTCTATAGATATTAGTAGCTTTGAACAAAGTACACTTCGAACGCTTCCTGACTTTCATGACGCAAAACTAGTTCTCTAAACAGAACAGTTTAAAGAAAATATTCGAAAAGATTTATATGATCATCTTTAACCCAGAAATGGGGACCTAAGGTGATTTTTGTATCTCAGTGTCGAAAAAATAAAACTTACGTCTCAGTAATTTTTTTTATGGATCGAGAATCCATACCTACGTTTCATTCAAAGGTTCCGAGACCCAACCCGCATAATAGAAAAAATTTAAGACCTGTACATTCATAGTATAGACCTATTGAATCTTGTTGTTCAATGAAAACATAATATGTGCAAATACTTAGAAAAAAATAACAAGTAATAAAATAAATGGTTATAAATTTATCTAATGCAAAACATGTTTTGTTAATGATATTTTTGTACATATTTATTATACTTCAATCCGATTAATACATAAAAGATTTAAGAAGAATCAAGTTTTTATAAATATTTATTTTCATTTAAAAGTAATTTATGTAACTTATATTTTTATATAATATAATAAACAAATATCATAAAAATAAATTATTTTTAATAATTCTGGAGCAAATACAATATGAATGATTTCATATATAATTATATATAATTATATAATAATGTTCTTTTTTCTAATAACTATTCTTTTTACAAACCTTTAAATGTAGAATCCTATCACAAAGCAATACATAAGCGCTTTATTAATTAAGATCTCCAGTTTTTAGAAATACTATCAGTATTATACTAAATTGCTTAATGTGTCGTTTCTTTCGTTTTTTAAATATTTTTTTCTTCTTATTTTTTTCAGAAAATGTTGATGTCAATCTATATTGTCCTTAAATACTAATAAATTATAGAACAATCAAAAATGAGCAATGTGTAATTAATAACAATGACTTTAAATTGGGGTGTAAAAATGACTTCAGATAATCATGCAAAAAAAATTAAGCGCCCATTCCCCATTCCCGGGTTAAAGCAAGGTATCTGTCTACGAGATAAACTCGAATAATATTTTTCATATAATATTTATAGTTTGCACAAACTTGTGCATGTATTTGCGACTTCTGCTAATTTGAACCGCGAATTTATGATTTATGTGGAACATTCTTTAGAACTTTAGAGAAAGTTCCTACGGATGTATAAACAATAACAATTCACAGGCTGATGACGATCGCGGGCGACGAGTTTGCCGCGCGCATCGTTGTACATACCTTTCAACCGGCAATTCATTCCGACCTGATGCACCGCGTGATGCATGGGTCCGCGTTCTAATCACACACACGCGGTACAATCAGTCACGCCGTATCGTAGGCGGATTCTTAAGAACGAACATCGTGTGATCGCGTCGCACCTGGGCCGCCATAAATATCGATTCGGCCCGATAAGCACCGTCGACGAAAGGTACTTATAAGTACGTGATATCGCTGCCACATATGGCAATAATATGTGACAAGTCTCGCAGTTTGATTTTTTTCTAGACACAAATGGTTTTTAGAGCGAAAACGAAAATTTACCGAGGGCTGTATTTTGCGGATATAAATTGATGACGAAATTATAGTCTGATTAATCCATTAAGGGGATGCTGGAGACAGGTCTGTTTTACCACGAAATTTTCAGACACACAAATCTTTTGATTGATTTCACCGAATTAAAAATTTTTTGTCCAGAATTAAAGTATGGACGATAACGAAGACGGCAGGCACCAATTGCGTATGAAAAACAAAAAAAAATTAGAAAATTACATTTTTATTTTCGATTCTGCGGTCGACTCATGACAACATTTGCTGCAGATAAAAGTTTTAGACTGTGTACGTATACAAAAACCTTGCAGCCGTCACGGAAATACAATAAAGAAGAATCCTGTGCTTGCAGAAATAAGCTGCGAGCTTTAGTATAAGAGAAAAGTATGTTAGAAAATTTCATATGCACATGTTACGCGTCTCCCCGAATTCAGCCAAAAACTCTGCGCTCTGTATGTATGTGTAAGAATCGGTGAGCACTTCTTTATCGACGCTGGTCGAGTTTGCCTGCGCTCTGTATGTATATGTAAGAATCGGTGAGCACTTCTTTATCGACGCTGATCGAGTTCGCCCGCGACTCCAGCATCCCCTTAAGTTCTAGAAGGCGTCTACGCATTTTTCTGTGTGTGTGTGTGTGTGTGTTTTAAATTTTTAACTCAAGTCCTAATCAAAGTTTTTGGACCGCAATTGATATTTAGAGATAAAGAGAGTAGCTCTAAAAATTTAGGCTGCGTTCGGGGAGCTCGCTATCAGCGCTATTTGGTTATTCTATCCTTGTTTTACACCTGATGAGCGATAAAGATAGAACGATGCAATAGCGCTAATAGCGCGCTCCCCGAACGCAGCCTTAGTCGACGATGAGGTGGGATAATTAAGAAAAAAGATATAAAGGTGAAAGTTAGAGATTTAAAAAATCTACCTTTTTGAGTAGAATTTTTGTTATAGGTCACTTAAATAAGAATTATATCGATTTATTCTATTCAAAAAGATAGACTAAAAAATCATTTATTAATTGAATATATGTCAGTAAAAAAGCACACAGAAACAAATGATGTATTAACAGTATTAGTCAAATTGGAAATAATCTTGTTAATTCAATAACAGTAATGCCCGGTTTCTTCACCGTCGGATAACTTTATCCTTAGGATAAATTCACTCTTCATCTCTTTCTAACCTAACTCTTAGAAAGAGATGAAGAGTGAATTTAACCTAAGGATAAAGTTATCTAACAGTGAAGAAACCGGGCATAGTGAAACAAATACTTATTTTATTAAAACAAGAACCTGACGTATTGAATCAACAAGATTATTTCCAATTAGATTAATGTTGTGTACATACATCATTTTTTCTCGCAGAAATCACATTTTTACTTCTACTCTTTCAACCTTTATATATTTTTTTAAGATATCCCACCCTATCGCCGATTTTTTCGGAAAAAGCAACTCTTTTTATCCCTATATAAATGCAAATTTTAAAACTAAAAATTTTGATTAACCCGAGTTACAAAGATTTAAAACAAAAAAAACGCGTAGAGGTTTCCTAGAATTTAATGGGTTAATTTTAGACTTTACTTTAACAGAATGTTCACGCAAGCCTTAATTACAAATTATAAAAAAACTTAGGTGTATGTAATGCTAAAGATCGGACAGTAACGCACGGTAAACGAGCGTGCTTATCCTGGTTTAGGATTTTCTAAAAACACGGATCGGTCTTTATCTCGAAGTAACTTAATATGCCTGTATCGTTTTATCTGTCATTTTTGCGAAGAAAAATTCCACCTCGTATTAACCAAAGTATGCTCTGATGTGCTTCTTTGTATCCCTCGCATTCCTCATCTCGTCAACATAACGGAGCACTGGAATCGTTAAGAGTCTCTTGGACGCGAACAAATTAAATTTTTTGTACGATACAACGGTTTATCTCTGCGAAGGCTAACTTGTAAGGGGAACGAGGTTTATATTTTATTTAACGTCTTTAGCGTTTCAGGTGCCTCGCGTAACGAGAATTCAGCTGAAGGATCCAGTTTCCGGATCTTATCTCCTTATCTCCTCGCGCATCTTGCGAAAGCGTGATGAGGTGACACCGTGACGCTAATCGGGCGCTTCACGAGAATGCGCAATTCATAAAAACGAGTGTGTAAGGAGACACGTTGAACACCTAAGAATAAACCGGCTAAACCCTACATTTTATGCGCCCCTATTTAACTGCCGTTATTTATTTCAAGCTCGTTGCAAGCTCGCTCTCCGCCGAGCAAAAGAACAGGCACTTTAAAGCTAGAACATTTCCTAGAAGAATTCCTAGAATGTGCGCGCACGGGGGATAAAATAAATTATGCAACGTTCTTTTTGTTAAGGTATCGCTAAATGCGGCGAGAATAAGATATAGGTGGAGGTGTTAATGTGCGAGGAACAGTACACTCCAAACGAGACTCTCGTTTGCGGGCTAATTATTGCAGAGGTAAACTTCTCGAGTATTAACAGGTGCAGTTGTTGCAGCACGTGCTGCGCCGCTCAATAAGTACTTGCAATCTAAGCTGTGCTGTGGATTTTAAATTCTTAGCACACGTCCGAAAGACTTACCGCACTGCAGACTGATGTTTTGATATAGCTAACAATTTTTATCTACGTTAAAAGTTCTTTGTAACAGTAATATTTAATATTTGATTATATGTGTAAACTGATTTTATAATAAGAATTAATAATTTTGATGTAAATAAATTAAATTGTTCATTTATATGTAATACTATTATATAATAATAATTATATGATATAGGGACTATATTTTGCAGGTGAAAACTAGAATCTCTTAACAACAAGTGGAGGAAACAGCGAATTTCGAAATGAATAACATTAATAGCATTTCACGTTCACTTTCTGTATTCACTCGTTCAATAAAACCGACGATTGACTTCAGCCAAGATGTAATCGATTCAGATTCTCTCGAGCGAAGGAAGAGAGTATACGTGTTACTTAACGCTTTTAAAAACCGCTCGTTCTAGATCCTCTAGATAGTCTTGCGTCCAAATGGAAAGTTCGAGCATCATATCGAGGATGCAAATCGCAAGTTAATTAGAAGTAGACTTTCATGGAATTTTAACGAGAGAACAGTTTTAACGGAGGTATCTTGGCAGAAAATGACGTGTAATCGCTTTCCAAAGATTCATGAGATTCATGAGTTGAATTTTCGCTAAGTATTCGATGAAATTCCAATCATAACTGCATCTGCGAGAAGAAAAATAAATGTCGATTTCGATGCAGAGATAAAAATGATGCATTCGCAACGCGTATTAAGACCTTTATTTATTTTAAACAAACTTTGGACGGTTTTAACTTGTTCCCTATTTCTACCTTTGCGAAAAACCGCCTGGAATATGTCTATGTTTCCAGAATTTGTACTTGTATTAATTATAATTAATTCTTCACTTATAAGTAATAGCTCAAGTGAATATATTCTTGCGGCAAATTTAGAGACTTTTAGTTGGCTCATTCATATATTGATCAACTCCTGAAATATTACTAGATAAAAAAGTAAAGATTGTAAGATAATTTTCAATTTTAATCATAAGAATGACGCTCTATATTCAAACAGGATGCGCAATAATAAAAAAAAAAAGACATTAGCCTCTTGAAGTTATGAAATTCGCGAAATAGCTTTTTAGTCAGGCAGGTTTATATTTCCATGTTAAATATTTCATAAATATCTGACGTAAGCAAATCTAGAGCATCGGAAATAAAACGCGTGCTCCTATAGAAATTGTGTTAGAACGAGTTACTGAACATAACTGTGATGGCAATCATCGCATGATTCGCCGTGCACACGACCTCACACATATACACGCAACACAGGTACAATACGTGCAAGCCGAGGCCGCTGAAAAAACCCCTATTTTAAGCGACGCAGCTGTCACTAAGGGTAAAACGGGGTGGCACGTTTACAGAGGGGCATGGACGCGGGTCGCAAACGAAAGGCTTTGGTGTCGTCCAGCAAAATGAAGGAATTTCTATTTCGCGTACGCGACCCAGAAACCACCGTCGGGATCCATTCATCTTTAAGCGGTCGTGCCGCTACAATTTGGTTCGTTGTATGCTAACGATGCGAAGGACGTGATAAACGGTAGTCTTGCGAGAAAAATCGAAAAAACGCAAACCGGCACGTTTTGGTTAGCGAAAAAGTGCAAGCGTATATTAGAAATAATTTGAACGTTCAAGAATAAAAAATATAACCAACTGCTAACTATCAGGAAACGCGGAAAAAGATATAATAAAAATATGTAAAAAATAAAATATATATATATAAATATATATATATATTTATATACATAATTATATAAAAAGTACGAATAAATATAAATATTTTATATTCTTATATTTACAATGTTTATTCTTATCTCTGGATCATAATTATAATTACAATATTACTTTGAATAATAATTTTGCATAACTTTTGCAAGAGATTTCTCAGCGCGCAGCGCGAGAACTGGAGAGTGACGGAAAGAAAAAAAAAAGAAAGTCTTTGGAGCGCGATATGCAGGGACAAGCACTTTTAGATGTACTTGCCACGGATTCCGAACGGAGATGCCCAGATAATACACACCGGTCGGTGGGGGCGAGGCACCGCAAAACGTTGCGCATTGCGTCTTACTGCACGCAGCCAGCTATATTGCCGTTGTCAGGGTGCTGACTCCCTTTTCACTGCAGTCTGCAGGTGGCCAACCTCTCGAGTTCTCTCGGGTCGCGCCACATGGCGGATATTTTTCAATAGCGGAGATTTTTCAGAATTTCCTCGACAAATTTCTAGCTCCTTTTTTATTTTTCAATCTTATGGTTTTATCTTTTGACCACGTACGCATAAAGGAAATATTGCTGTGTAAAACTTAAATTTGTTTGACGGAGTAGTTTTTAAATTATTTATGTTATACCTATATATATGAAGGGGTAAAAACCACACATGTAAGTCAATTTTTATTAAAAATATTTTCTCGTGTGCATAGATGCAATTTATATATTGTACAGATTGCATCTATGCACACGAGGAAATATTTTTAAAAGTTTGACTTACACCACTGTGGTTTTTACACCTCCATATGTATAAAATAATACAATTTATACATATATATTACATACATATATTTAATATACATATAATTATTTAAATTTAAATAAAAAGTATATGTATATAAAATATATCTTTGCGTAATATATATATAGAATCTGTATCAAATTACCTCGATTATAAATGGGAGGATGTTTCTTATTAAAATCATCTTATAGTATAAATCGCTACTAAAATGCTTGTATTTTCATTCGAGTAATCAATAAAAAACCGGCAATGCGGACGTAGAAATGCATATTCTACTGCAAATTAAAGTGCGCGGATTCTTGAATTATTTCTGATGGTAACTATTATTCGAAGTTCCTTTAAAATGCGCCAACGGCGGCGGCGGCGGATGCGATCAATCCTTTTAAGTGACGTAACATGCGATGAACTTTTCTCACAATTTTCCAGATATAACATATATACGGTATCTCAGGCAAAAATTGCACAGCGTTATTTCTTGCCAAGTTTAGAGTTGACTTATCTGAACAAAAAAAACGTCCACATGTTTCTGGTAAAGTTAGCACTTTATTTTTAAAATATAATTAATAAAAGTTGTGGCTCTCAAAGACCTCTATAAGATTCCTGATACATTTCAAAAATAAATTAAATATGATTCGATTAAATATGAAAAATAGAAATCTGGGTAAACGGAGCGTCAACATTACATTTTCATTATTTACTAAAATTGCTAAAAATTTTTTCATTTCAATCAGAAACGTGTTGTCACAGTGCTTTTCGATAAAAGCACTATCAAGAATTGTCGAAAAAATGCTATATTTCTCATTCCTTTTTTTAACACGCAGAAACTACACTGTTAAATTCGTAGTGTCAAATTATATTCAATTTGAGTCATTTTTAATCATTCCCATAGATCGCCACTGTTTCTACTCAATATGTCATTAATTTAATTAAAATAATGTTAATTTAACTAAACCAATAGAGTTAAAATAATGCTGGTTTGTATCAAAGTAACAAATTCGACACACATGGTAGTTAAAAATAACAAAATGTTATTTAAAGAGGGGCGGCGATATGGTCTAGTGGTAGAGCGCCAGACTCGTAATCTGAAAAACCAGGTTCGAGTCCACTAGAGCCATGAATCATGGAAAAGTTTTTTTTCCGAAAAAACCGCGCCTCTCCGTGCAAGATGCGGAGAAAACTGAGCTCCGTCTTTCGGAAGAGACGTTAAACCGTTGGTCCAAAGGAGGAAACAGTAAGGTAGTGGATGAATTTGAGGTTAGGGTTGGGTACGTCCCTTCAAAACGCCCTTTAAGGCCCCTTGGGGTATATAAAGTAAAATTCTTTATCCAAAATGTTATTTAAGGTATTTAAATGTCATCCTTTAATATTTAACAGAAAATATTTTCATCATCTTAATTTTAGAATCTTAATGTACTAAAACTGCACACCTGAAACCAATTCATGTTTCTTTGATTCCGGAACACCCTATCTGTCTGTCGTTCGCGAGACATCATTCAGTGTAACGCGTTCGAATGCGATTGTGGAGCGACTAGCATGTGCCATGCATGAAAAGTCGGTGGCGGTTCAGACCATGGCAGACACGATACCAGGGATATTTGGCTGTTTGCCAATAAGCCGAGAGCAAAACGAGCGAGTTTCACGGTCGAGATTGAACTCTAGAATGCACCCGACCAGGAGAAGAGGCCGTGACCCCGTAGAGAATTAACTTCGCGCAAATTTCCTATTGCGTTCTCATATACAATTTGAAAAATAACAATAAAAACGTCATTTTTCATGCGTGACCTGCATGCGAGAATCGAGATATTTTTTGCGTAACTTTTGAGATAATATAACCGCGAACCACGAATTCTTGCCGCACTACCGTCGTAAATATCGCTACTCACGCGATATTTATGATATCTCCATCGCCACCATTGTTCGCGGTGGTCGGGAAATTGGGACAACCATAGTTGCTTTCGAGTGGGCAGCGGTTCCTTCGCCACATCGCGTGGAAACGTTTACAGTTTCGCGAAGCGAGAGGAATCGCGCAAGGTCTCGCCCTTATACGCGTGCGAAAGCGGCTTTGACCGCTGCACTGAGTCGCGCAACGTCTCGAGCTTGAGTGAAACGAGCTGCAGTTGGCGGGGAAAATATTTTCGTTTACGTCGAGACGTTTATTTATCCTAAAGGGACGCCAAGAACACCAACTGTGGAGATCTTGTTTCAGATAAACACGTCGATCTGTACATGTCCCACTCCTTATCCACCTTCATTCTTCTTTAGGACGCTTTATATTCTTCTGGGCAGTTTTTTGTTTCGTTTACATTCTGTCTATTTTATGGTATAAACATCATTATTTCTTTTACATTCTCTTTCTTTAATTTCTGGTAGGCACTACTAGCCTTATTGTAATGCCTTATTTTTTGAGTGTGTTCTTTCGCGTTGCATTTGTATATCATATTTGTCTTGTAAATTATCACTACCATCTCTTATGCATAAATTATTATTATTATATACTGCGTTCCGATGGACGACGATGAGTCAGCGCCTAGACGAGAAAGGGGTTTTTTCAGGGGTTTGTCTAGAAATAACCATCCGCCGGCAGTGGAATGCACTTACTAGAGTACAACCATGCAGGAGTGCAAGCAAGGCACATATGGTAGAAAAGTTCAGGCGTGTAAACTCGCACGAAATCGCTGCCACGTGTTGTTATCCGTAGTCGATGCACGTTCGGGGCTCGTAAAAAAGGCGAGAATTGAGTTAGTTTGAACATGCCACGTTTCATTGAGCGTAAACAATCCGCGTCCCGGAACGCGGTCGACTTCGGCGAGCCACCCAAGGGAGCTTCCATGAACTCTTCAACCATGAGAAGATGCATGATGCATATATCGATCGTCAGATCGATTTTATCCGGTTGTTTACTTTGATCCCGGATATGTGACTTCACTTCTCAACTCGTAAAACAATATTAATAACGGAAATGAGTTTAAAAACTGATTTATGCGCGTACAAAGATTTCTATCGGTATTATATACGTGAAAAAAATGACATTTGAAAATCACGAATGTCGCATACGTTTCTAAGCTGATTTTCCAGAAAACAAAATATTAAACATGCGTGACAAAATGACGATATGTTTTTTCACAAATGCACATGTTTCATTTACTTGTCCGCGCGCATCCGCACCGTCGATTACGGCACATCCCCTCTACGGTGATTAATAGCTAAAGGTGCATCGTAGCGAGAAATTGCAAGTCGCTCGTATGCGAAGTATCGCCGAGACTGAGAGCCGTCCTGTTATCGCAACGGTGCCGGCCGAGCGTTTAAAAACCGCATGTTTAACGAGGCACAACTCCGAATTAGCACACAGCTACATGCAGATTCCCACCGAAGATACATTCCCATAGACGCACATCGTTTGTCTACTCAGTCTACTCGTATTGTGCATCCCGTTGTCCTGCAAATCCTTCCTCCGTAATTACAAGTTTTTCATATATCTTTCTTTATCGTATTCATTTATTTCTAATTATCTTCCTCTTTCAACATTTTAGTTCACGTTTATATCATTTATCATAATTGTGTTATCGCTTTCATGACTTCCTGTTCTTCTACCTAGTATCCTTTTACACCTTTGAAAACCTGAGAACGTTAGTGATCTCATCTAAACGTAATTGCAGGTTCTTGAACGGTATTTAGTCTGCTCCTAAGTTTTCAAGAGATTTTTCCGGGGTCTGTGTGTGAAGGGAGAAAAATCGTTGTCCGAGAGTACTCCTTGGGATAAGAGAAAAGTTTAAGTAACGTCGCGCAAGAGCGCAGGCAGGTTCTTCCACGCGTTGGTTCACGAGCTTTAAATTAGCGCCGTACCGTAAAGTTTTCGGGGCTCCGCTCCGTCTCCGACGCGGATGCACTCTCCCCCACGTATTTGTTATGCACGCGCGAGTGCACCGGCGGGAGGATGCAGTGGATGCACGCGTTCCGAAGTTCAGTGAACAATCTGGGATAAAACGAACTGGGGGCAGCTGTCGGACCATGTGCGGCATGTATACGTAAGCCGGTAACCGGGGAACCTGTGCGGGTCGGGTCGCCTCGCCTGCTGCAACGCGGATGCAAGGATGCTCTCCAAAGGGAGGTCCTTTAATGCGTCCGATTACACGCGCGGCGCACATCCCCCCTGCTTTATTCTCTCCTGCGGCGTTGTGGCGGAAAAAAAAATTGTTTCAATCGTTCGGGCGGAAGACGAGAACGACGGAGTTGCATGTGTGTATACGTCTAAAAATGCGGAGGACTCCTCATCCGAAATCCCAAACATTCAATTAACAACAAACAGCGTAGGATTTCTATTTATTTATACCGAGTCGGCGGCAGATGTAAACTGGACTAAACTGAACCGGATTGAACCGAACGGAGAATCAGTGGTTGGAGCACGATGCACGCGATGCATGCACTCTTGAAAAACGATCCGTGACCCGGCTCCGTGACTTTATTTCTGGCCGTGCGTGGCCGTGCGTGCACGCGTGCAGCCAGACGGTCACGCGGCGACCGTAGTAAGCGGCGGCGTATTATGCGAAGGGTCTCCGCGCGGCCTATTTTATGGCCTTGAAGAAATCCTGCTTTACTGCGTCACCGTGACTGGGCACTGCGTGAACGCATCATGAGAAGAACAAAAGCACATCTACGAGGTGCAAAAGACATCACGCTGCAGGACATCCGAGGCGAATATTTCCGTTCGTTAAAGTTTTGCTATATGTGCTCGTTTGATGAGGATTACCTCATAATTATACGGTAAAAGATTAAGTAAGAAACAATCTGACTTTCCTTGTTTTCAGTGATAAAACTATCTTCTCTGTACATCCGATTATCAAATCATTGTTAAAATTAGTTTTAAAAAATATGTAAATTGGCAAGAGAAGATTCAGAATTATAGAGAGAACCTCAATTGGATCAAGTTACATCCCGAGGAGCATGCGGCAGTTTCTCACAGTCCCTTCCTTCGCGTGACGTCCTTCGTCCTCTGCCCTTCTTTTTCCCTTGCTCTTACGGATTTTGTTCTCGCCGCGAAGGAAACGTCCCATGAAAGGATCGACGTACAAATCGCTCGAAGGGGAACGCCAGCAAGGCTGGCGATCGCGAAAACGATTTAGCGTATCCACGCTAATTCCTCTCGCACGAAACAAGAAACCGTGGTCAAGATGAGAGACAACAGAGGCGAAGGTGGGCAGAACGGATGGAAATCGAGGAAAGGAAAGGAGTCATGCAAACCTCAGATTCGCGCTCAATGTATCCAAACATTACACGAATTTAATAGCTTTTTCGACTGGACTGGGTTGGGTTGATCAAACCCAATTTATTGTATTATCACAACGACCAACGACCAAACTGATCGATTTGTCGAAGTCATTAACCTTTCGTAGTCACACTTCTCTAGAATCCCGCGATAGTCCCACTGGGTCGTATTGACCCAATCGATTTTTAATGGTTGCCACTTTAATGGTATCGGTCCAATCGGGTTCAAATAATTCTGGAACATACCTTAAACATTCTAGAATATAAAAAACTGCGGTTTTGTGAGAAATCAAATGGCAACATGTTGAAAAAAAAATCGTGAACAGTACATGATTAATGGTCTCTACCTATAGAGAATACTTCAAACTCTTCTAGATGGCGGATCAAGCCCCATTTTAAGCTAGACATTTAGCTGATATTTAGATCCAAATGAATGTGGGTCATATTGACCCAAGTGACTACAAAGGGTTAAACGCTTTAGGAGCCTAGTTTAGTCGAAAACTAGATATAAATTCTTTGCTTATTTTCTCTACCCATCCTTGAGATGTTTTCCACTTATTAGAAGTTTTCCGCTAAATATTCTTTATTTATTTTGTCTGCTCGCGATTCAGAATGAAACGGAAAGGAGAGCAAACTGCTCAGTAGATAATTTGTAATGTCTAATGTCGTTACGTAAATCGTGGAAACATTAAGAAGTCGCTAATAGTCGTTTCACGAAGGTGACTCGTTGCGCATCGCGCGCTAGAGTCGTCCAAGCCACAATAGCATCTCTCGGTGAGAGTGATGCAACGGTCGATGATTAATCCCGAGGAAACGCGGAGTGTTCCCGGAACAGACAATCCGTGTTAACGTTAAGCACCCGTCTCCAATGTCCTTTCGCACTCGCACTCAGGTGAGCGAGAATTTTCCGTTACCGATAGGGACCTTGAGTGAGCGAGCGTTGCGCAAGCTGCATACTAGCAACTGACTCGAGACTCGAGCGTGTGCAACGCGCGCGTCGTCCCGTTCACCGATATTTTCACTTTTCATCGCGATTCTGCCGCGTGGTGTGTGGTCAGTGGCGGAACAAAGGAAACGCGGAGGAAATGTAGCGGCGGCCGCGCACACGAGCGAAAGAAAACGGAGGAACGTGAACAGAAGAAGCACGTGGGAGATGAAGTGCCGCGACGCGCGAGAAGGGCGTCGAAAGTCGGAGAACGAGCACGGATGCACTTGCTTCGACACATGCGACTCAGCTTATGCTGGGAAATGTCGCGGGCGACATAATGGCGAAGAGGCATGTGTAATTTACTTGCCGTGGGCGTGACAGAAACGGAAAGTCACGTTTCGCAATTTTTCCACCGCGTGCACTCGACGAAGGTATTACGTCTATCGGGAAAGTGTTTACACCGTGACGTTGCGCTACGCGGGAGATTTATCGTATTGCATCAATCTCCCTTCCTCTTGTCGATTCTTAAATCTCAAATCGCGTGGTTTTTAATTATCCAAATATTGTAAAAAATTAAATTACATTTAAATGCGAAGTAACGCGGTTTTTCAACGGCACGCAACACTGATGAAGCGGGAAAGAAATGAGTCTCTGTCTCTGCTCGGTAATTCGCTGGGAACGCGATTGCCACGCTCGGCACGATATCGGAATGAGCTGCGGAAATCTAACATTGGCGAGCTACCAAAAAACAATTTGGCGCGAAGCGAACAATTCAAGGATTCGCTGCCGCTCGTAACGATGAATATCCGAGGAATTCGTGCCTTAACAAAAAATAAATATGAGAAATTGCTGCAAATGAACGGAATTGCTGCGAATGTACGAGATACGCGAATATGGAACTTCTCTACCGTACCACGATAGAAACTCCTATTTATGACGCCGAGTGCAAGTACACAGCAGGCCTAAGGGAATAAAACCGAGAAGTTAGAAAGAGAGAGAAAGAGAGAGAAAGAGAGAGAGAGAGAGAGAGAGAGAGAGAGAGAGAGAGAGAGAGAGAGAGAGAGAGAGAGAGAGGAATACGAAGGAGAAGATGATGAAGAAGAAGAAGAAGCCATGAAAGACGAGAAAGCCTTGTCGAGGGAAGGGAAGGAGCGGTCAGTGGCCCCTGTGCACCGGCTACCGCGTCCCATGGCATCGCCTCGCGTCGACGAGTTCCACGCCGCGGCGAATAATAATGGGAATTACAGAGTGGCGCACTGTGAGGACTTGAGGCCCGCGCTGCTTTTTGTCGTCGCCAGGTCTCATGAAGATAAAGCCCCGCGACTACGGTAACGAGGTCGAGACAATAGCGGTCCCGAAGCACAGCGCGGGGCCTCCGGTTCTCCCGGCATTCTGAACGTTCCGCCTTTCCTTCGAGGAGCCGATATGCGGAGGAGAGGGGCCCGTGGGCCCGATGAAGAATTCGCTGTAATAGAGACGGTGGGTCAAAAATTCGAAGATCTTCCGGCTTGCATCCGATATCTCTCAAAGGAATCTCGTCTTCTTCTCCTTTCGGACATTCGTCCTCTCTTTTACCCTTTTATCTAGTTGCTTCCATGTATTTAATCGAAAAATTAACGGCAATAACGATGTTTTGTTCTATATTTTATTCTTTTTTCTGTTAATAGTAACTGAAAAACATTATTCTGGAAATACACTTCCGCTTATTTGCTTTCTGCTATAAACTATTATATCCTGACATTCTGGTAGGAGAGCTTGATGCGCTCCAATACGTTCAAATCGGCAAAAAGGATTTCGCAGACGGGAAGAAAAATGAAGAAAATATAGGCTAGGCTTCAACGAGAAAGGAGATGGACGCAGGTATCAAACGCAGAGGATTCCGCGGCGTGAAGGACAGGAAAATGACTGTAATGAAGATGACGCGGTTACGAAACGATAAAAGCAAAAGGTGGCCGGCACATCCGGTCGCTCGGAACGGCGCGGGGCGGAGAGGATAACGGCCTAAGGCCACTCCGGAGCCGGTAAAGGTCGCAAACTACGATCTCCGTCGTTTGCCGAGTTTTTGTTATCGCGACTCGCAGAAATCGTTGCGTCTTGCCGGTATATACCATCGGCGACGTTACGTTCAACTGTGCCGCAATAAGAGTATCGTACGGAGCATTCTTCACAACGCATAAGCGTACTCCTTCCAAACTGACAAATTATTTGATCAATTTTGGGCTGCGGTCCACTTGACGTTACAAATGCTTTGGAGCGTTCTTCTTCTCCTTCTTTCTTCATTGAAAGAAAAGAGAAGAGGAATGCTTCGAAGCATTTGTAGCGTCAAGTGGACCGCAGCCTTGAATTGACTTTTCCTCTATAAAAATTCCGTGGTATTCACGATAACTTTTCGGGATACAAACAATCGAAAAATGCAGAATTGCTCAAAAACTAAGCTCCGGTAAAAGGAACAAACAGGTAACAAAAACATTTTCAGTTCGTTTCGAATAGATTCTATTTCAATGGAATTTTAAATGTAGAGTTTACATACTTGTGCAAAGATAGATAATATTAAAAATTATGTGTCTATATGTGTGATACAAAACGGTAACTTTTGCGACGTTTCCGGTGAGAGAAAATCGATTTGAAACGGGCCAAAACATTGAATGAATGGTCTCTTTTGCTTTTTCGTGATTTTAGTCCCTTCTGAAATTCGTCGCATTTTTGAATGACTAATCCAGGAAGTCTCCCCGGGATACGCACTCGATAGTCCTAGCCGAAGAAAGCCACACTCGCTCAATAACGTAAGTAGGAGGCTATAGAAAATGGTGGGAGCATAAGGGGGAGAGCGGCTATTCTACGGGCGAGGGAGCAGAGAGGGACTTGTCGAGGACCACAGGTAAAGGCCCTTGTTCTCCATTGTGCCCCGGTAGAGCTGACGCCAGTGATAGATACCTTTCCTAGCGCACCTACGTATGTGTATATACGACTACCACTACAGTCTTTTGCGTGTCTTCTGCGTATCTTCCACACGCAGGTTAAAACGCAAGCCTTTTTTATATCGGCCAAACGTGTGGGAAATCAGCTCAGTTTTCTTCCACGAAGTCCATCAGATAACGATAACGCGAGATAGCATGGCAACCGATAACGTCTCATTTTATTATTATTTGTTCTTCTTTTCTTATACTATATTTTTAATCAACGTTTTAGAGATATGTGAACTATTCGAGTACAAATCTCACCCGATTCAATTCGATTTGAATTTCTATGATTCGAATCCAAACAATTTGAAATTTTCGAATCTAGAAGATGGTTCGAATATGAATCATATAAAGTGTTAATTTAAAAAAAAATTATATTTCCCATCAAAGCAAAAATATAGTCATGTTAACAGGTAAGTACGTTAATAGGTGCCATGCGTTCAGTAATATAACAACTCACTGAGCGGCTAAGTAGCAGTCAAAAAGTTTATTTCTAATTTTTGACAGACCTCTGTAACTCTATCAAATTGTAAAACTTTAAATATGCGGAAAAAAATAGTAAGCTATGAGTATTGATAATAAAATTTTATTTTATTTTAATTTCTGTGTATGTAATTGGATAATGTTATTGGATACTACATTAGAGTATTTTAATAATTTATGTATAATTTTTCTAATTGTTTCAGTTACTGCGACATTAAATTAAATATATTTTATTAGTTTTATATTAAATATTTAAATATATTTTTTGCTTTAAAAATAATTTATTTTATATAATCAATATTATTTTTCCATATTAAATCTCTTATTACCTATGTATTAAAATTCAACCTAATATCTAATAATTATATTGTTAATTAGAAATTATATTTCAACGATTCAAGTCGATTCAACATAAAAAATCCTTGAACCACATCTTTACAATATTTACGACAAAAGGAAATCTATTCTATAAATTGTAAATCTAAGGACAGATATTTCACGGTTTTCTGTGTAACGAATGCCACTGATTGTGAACGAAACAATCTCAATTTTACGAAACGAGAATCGCTCGATTTTTATTTAAAAAAAAAATAGGACGCGCGATTTGGTAGGGAAGAACGAGACTTCGGCATCGCGACTCTTATCTCCCTTTATCTGCCGGTCGGCTGGTATCAATGCTCGACGTTGTCCAAAGAAAATTTAATCAATGAAGGTCTGTCCTCATTATGAAGTTGCGCGTGCCAGAAGCGGAATGAGAAGCGGTCTTGATTTTTTTTCTTGTATCTTCTCTAGAAAAATCAAAGGGGCGCGAGAGACCTTTGAATCAAGGCTCGAACAAACGAGCCAACTATGTGTCGATTTACTTGAATGATTTGGAGTAGACACGTTCAAACTTCAAGTTTGGAACGTCTGTGAAGTTGGCCCCACTTTTTCAAAATTCGAAAAAAATTCAAGTTTTGGACCGTATAGTTGAAGAAGAGAAATCTATTTTTGACAGAATATCCGAAGATTTAACTATTTAAGCTTTCGGTTCAGAAAACTCGAAACTTTGAGCTCGCAGTTCGATAAGAATTCGAAGACGAAGTTAATTATTCGTCGCAGACGAAAACAATCAGTTTTCGTTTGTTCCCTTCTCGCGCAATATAATCAACTATATTACTTTGCCATTTTGCTTTAATTCAAGTTCGAACAGATACCTACACGATGCATTCAATGTACTTGCCTCGCGAAAATATATCTTGTATTTGCGCATCTTTTAGTCGCACTGTTTTCGTGCTAGACGCGAGAGGAAGCGTGGAAAGTGAGTAGAAAGGGTTAATTCAGTATTGTCCCCATGCGGCACGTGCTCACGGAGCTATTGCGCCTCGCCTCCCATCCCCCCCGCAAACGAGAGGTCAACGGTTTAACTTCGTTCGCACAATTAGTCCGGATTAACGTCGTAATAAATCTCAATTAGGGTCGCTCCTACGCCGCACACTCGACCGCCCTGGGGGAGATCTCGCAGATTTTCCCCCCGGCGGGCGCGTTGGTCCACCGGGGGTTTCAAAACGCCGCGGGACGGCGTTTATTGAGAAGTAATCACCGTGCGAGTCGCGTGCAACGTATTTGCATACAGTTATTCACGTTTACGCGGCGCGTAAGCTAAATTATCTTTCCATACATAAATCTCGATCCCTTCCAGCAAACCACCATTCCTCTTCGGTTGCTAAACAGATAGCTAGATAAATTGAACCACTGTGTGTGGTTCGATTCAGTTTAGTAATATAAATCATCGATGCGTTTAATGATATCCTACTCTTTTATTTAATCGTATAATTTAAATCATTATTCCCCAATAAATAAACAACAAATCAGCGATTCGATAAAACTACTTGAATCATGAAGATTTCTTCTTGTTTGTTCCTTTGATCTTTTCTAAGATCTAGCCTCCCTGTGGTTTCCCGATTAGTAAATCCCAGACAGAGCACTTCGGATAAACAACTAGAAAAAGTTTCTCTCTGTTTTTCCCTCTCTTCATTTTTTTTCTCTGTCAATCACCGAATCTATTTACACATGTCGCAGTACCATCGCGCGTACGCCACTTGAGAATCTCTCCAAGTCTATCGTAACATAAAGAGGATGGATGCTCGATGTTCAAACTAATGAATTCATTGACCTCAGCTACGGATTTTCTTTTCTCCTGCCTCTTCTCTTTTTATATATTCTCTTCCTGTTTCAGCACAAACACTCCAAGATCGCCGGTAGTCGGCGATATTTCACGCAGAATTATTTCGCGTCTAGACTCTTCCGACAGCTTTAGCAATCGCATAAGGAGATGACCTCAACCAAACTTCGATTAACTTAATCGGCAATTAATTAAACTGGCGGGATTACTTACTGCGAGATTTCTAACTGTTATACAATTCGTTGTCCTGATCTAATCTTTCTTTCCACATGTTAAACGACAAAATAGATCGAAAATAATGCAAAGTAACGCTATTCACATTACACAGATTGTATGAAGATCCAGGTTCGAACCCTGACTGGGGGGTGATATTTTTCGCAATAAAATATTGACAGTGATTTTAAAAAGGATGCTTATTAGCATCAAAAGTTACATCGATTGAAAAGGACCAAAACGAATGGTCGAAACGTTTACTTTATATCAATTTTTATGAATAAAGCTATTTATTAATATGATATCTTATATTTAGTCTCTCATTATTCTCTATATTGCTATAAAAAATCTTTATTGTCAAATCATGTTGTCTGTCCGGCAAGTTTCGTACCCAGTAAACTTGCGTTTACTGGGTACGAAGTGGTCCCAAATCGGGATATAAGACGTCTTGAAGATCTTAATGACATTTTTAAGACGTCTTATGTCCCGATTTGTCTGATGGGGTAGATTTTATCATCATGTACGTCACAAACATAGAATTCTCATTATCGTGAGTATCGCAATGACGAAATAATATTGCGCGATCGAGGGCTCGCATCTTACCGGTGGCGCAGATGCCGCCGATGATCCAGACGAGGCAGACACCGGCGAGAAGGCCGCGCGTCCTCGCGGAGGCCGCCGCCGCCGGCCGCTGCTCCATCCTCTCGCCTCGCCGTTGCGCGACGTTGACCTCACTCTCTCGCTCCCCTTCTTCCCTTCCTCCCCCTCCTCCTCCCCGTCTCCGTTCGCCTCCTTCTTCTCCACCGTCGTGGAAGGCCTGCTCCTTCGCTCGCAGCGGACGCGCGTAAGAGCCTGGCTCCGGAAGCGCACCGGGATCTACGCCAATCGCGGCGATCCGCGCCGCGTCCCCGTCTCACGCACACTCGCGACTCGCATTCCGCGCGATGCTCTCGCTGCGCTATTCACCCCCTCCTCCCCCTCGATCACGTTCGAAGGAGGCGCGAGACGTGCAAACGCGCTCGAGGCGGCCGGACTCGCGTCCTTCTTGCTCCGCGAGGTCCGAGACGAGCGGAAAGGGTAAACGAGACTCGCGATGCCTCGCGAAGGGAAAGGAAAAACGAAACGTCAGAGGTGCGGTAGGTGCAGCGGAGACGAACGCGCCCCGTAACGAAATGAAAATCGCGCCTCCGCCCACCGCCTGTTCACCAAGTTGACTTCTTCGGGCTTCTCTTTAAAGACAGGCTCGTTTCTCGTGCCCTCTTCTCCCTCTTGCTCTACCTTCCACACTTTTCTCTCTCTTCTCTCTGCTCCGTGCGCGCGAGAAGAGTAAAGTCCGTGAGAATCCGCAGAAATTGATGGGAACGATGGGAGAGACCAGTGTCGATCGAGATTGATCGTTATCTCCGTCCTTCTGCCGTTTAACGAACGGACGACGATCACAGAGGATCGGCCGCTAGATCACCGCGACATTTCGATCGCGTTCAGTTCTCACTCTCGCGTCTCGTGTTTGACGCGACGCGCTTGAACTCGCCGCGAGGATACGTACATGCGGTCTTCGCGTAATATTGACACGCGGTGTCAAGACTCCGCGCGACGACGAATTCCTCCTCGCTCTGCAGGAGAGAAGGTGACGCGAAGGCGACGCAAACGTCGCACGCGCACGTTCACCTGGTAACACCTGGCAACACCTGGCGAAGGTGTTCACAACACCATTAATGCCGCTCGCGGCGAACTTCGCGGGAGATATCGGACGGAGCGCGAAACGAAAGGTAAATGCGACGCGACTTCGCGATCGCGATCGCGCGCGAGATCGATCCGCCTTCCTTCGTCACCGCGACGACACGACACTCACGACAGTCGCTCCGACTTCGAGGCGCCGTCCAAGTTCCGTGTGGCCGACCACGCTTGCACCGCGTCGCTCGGCGAACGCGTTCGGACGACGCGACGGGCGAAGAGCGTTAACTTGAAATCGCGTGCACGCGCATGCCCATCATAGCCGTCATAGCCGTGGGCGCTAGTGCGCTACTGATCGGCCAATCGCCGCCGAGCGTTCGCTTGCGCTCTCGTACGGCCGCGTTCGGCAACGCATCGGCGCGGCGAGCGGACGACGTCGCGCCGCCGCGGCTAGGGAGTCTCGTGATGTCGTGATCCCACGTGATCCCGTCGGTCGAGAGAGCGCGGATTGGCTAATTTCTGAAAAACTGTGTATCAGCGTGCCACTTGTTGAATGTCGAAAGAACAAAAGAAGAGAATAAGGACCTCTATGAAGTTGGCCGGACAACTTCAACGTATCGAACTTTCATTAATTGGAATCGATTGGTGGTCGTTTGGTGGTCTTTGGTAGTCTAGTCCGATCGTTTGGTGGTTAGTCGTTTTCCTGTAAAATAAAAATGAAATTTCCGGTGTGAAGTTAGCCGGACAATTTTTATTTTTCAACCAATTTAACTTTTTTATAGCTCATTCGACGCGGAATCGTTTGGTGGTCACGAATATCACCAGTAAAACGTTTGGTGGTCAACCGTTTTCCCAGAAAATAGAAAAAACCGTATGCGCATAATGCCGTAGTCGGAACAATTGTATTTATCACCCAAATTGACTTTGACAGGGCTCAGTCGACGCGGAATCGTTTGGTGGTCACGAATATCGTCATTAAAACGTTTGGTGGTCAATGGTTTTCCTAAGAAATAGAAAAAACCGTACTCTCACGCCATTGGTCGTATGACTCCGTGACGTTAGCTCGGTAATTTGATGGATAAACATTATTTATCAATCAAATTGACTTTCATACGGCTCAATCGACGCGGAATCGTTTGGTGGTCACGAATATCGTCATTAAAACGTTTGGTGGTCAATCGTTTTCCTAAGAAATAGAAAAAACCGTACTCTCACGCCATTGGTCGTATGACTCCGTGACGTTAGCTCGGTAATTTGATGGATAAACATTATTTATCAATCAAATTGACTTTCATACGGCTCAATCGACGCGGAATCGTTTGGTGGTCACAAATATAATCAGTAAAACGTTTGGTGGTCAACCGTTTTCCCAGAAAAAACGAAAAACTGTATGCTCACGCCATTGGTCGTATGACTCTGTGCTATTAGTCAGAAAAATTGTATTTGTCACTTAAATTGACTTTGATAGGGCTCAATCGACGCGGAATCGTTTGGTGGTCACGAATATTGTCATTAAAACGTTTGGTGGTCAATCGTTTTTCTAAGAAATAGAAAAAACCGTACTCTCACGCCATTGGTCGCATGACTCCGTGACGTTAGCTCGGTAATTTGATGAATAAACATTATTTATCAATCAAATTGACTTTCATACGGCTCAATCGACGCGGAATCGTTTGGTGGTCACGAATATAATCAGTAAAACGTTTGGTGGTCAACCGTTTTCCCAGAAAAATGGAAAAACCGTATGCTCACGCCATTGGTCGTATAATGTCATACGACCAATGGCGTGAGAGTACGGTTTTTTCTATTTCTTAGGAAAACCATTGACCACCAAACGTTTTAATGACGATATTCGTGACCACCAAACGATTCCGCGTCGATTGAGCCCTATCAAAGTCAATTTGGGTGACAAATACAATTTTTCTGACTAATAGCGCAGAGTCATACGACCAATGGCGTGAGCATACGGTTTTTCTTTTTTTC
>NW_020218527.1:103239-121647 GCF_003070985.1 Temnothorax curvispinosus | reverse complement strand
GCCGTATGAAAGTCAATTTGATTGATAAATAATGTTTATCCATCAAATTACCGAGCTAAACGTCACGAAGTCATACGACCAATGGCGTGAGAGTACGGTTTTATCTATTTCTTAGGAAAACGATTGACCACCAAACGTTTTAATGACGATATTTGTGACCACCAAACGATTCCGCGTCGATTGAGCCGTATGAAAGTCAATTTGATTGATAAATAATGTTTATCCATCAAATTACCGAGCTAACGTCACGGAGTCACACGACCAATGGCGTGAGAGTACGGTTTTTTCTATTTCTTAGGAAAACCATTGACCACCAAACGTTTTAATGACGATATTCGTGACCACCAAACGATTCCGCGTCGATTGAGCCCTATCAAAGTCAATTTGGGTGATAAATACAATTGTTCCGACTACGCGCATACGGTTTTTTCTATTTTCTGGGAAAACGGTTGACCACCAAACGTTTTACTGGTGATATTCGTGACCACCAAACGATTCCGCGTTGAATGAGCTATAAAAAAGTTAAATTGGTTGAAAAATAAAAATTGTCCGGCTAACTTCACACCGGAAATTTCATTTTTATTTTACAGGAAAACGACTAACCACCAAACGATCGGACTAGACTACCAAAGACCACCAAACGACCACCAATCGATTCCAATTAATGAAAGTTCGATACGTTGAAGTTGTCCGGCCAACTTCATAGAGGTGGTCGATTTAAGGGGATCCGAACAAGTCCATAATACGTGCCTGGTTAGTTTTTCCTATCCAGTTGGTAGGCCAAATATTCATTCGTCCCGCCATTCCCGCCAATAGTGCTAATACGCCGGCCCTGTTCTCATCTGTTTCGTCGAGATATATACCGCACGCGATCGTGTACATACAAAGGAGTATCGTGTCGCATCGTATTTTCGAGCTCCTCGATGAGTTTTTCAAGTTTTGCCTAATGAAATGACACGGCTCACCGTTCCGCAACGTGTTCGCTCGCGCGCTCGCCTGTAGAACGTACTCGCCGCGCGATTTCCAGATCGGGGCGGAATGACGACCCAGGAAAGCCAAATCGATGTAAACATTTACCTTGTCGTACCGAGTTACCTGAAGTCCAAGGATGATTGCGGCGAGGAAATGTGGGAGGCATTTAACGTTCGTACATTCTCGTAATTCGCTATAGCTGAAGTCTTTCTTGCCTCCGTTTTTTTTTTCAAATGTCAATACTTGAAAGATACACGGAACCTCAAGTTCCGCGTACTTCAATATTTTTTGTCCCTTTCGATCGCGCCTTCTTTACCTTCTTTTATCGTTTTTGAAAAATTTTCATTCTGTTTATTAGAAATGCTCCGACCTTAGCTTGTGCATAGAATGGATTACTGAAAAGTCTTGCAGTAAGATAAAACCATTGAAAACCGATGTATTTGTTGTGGAGGAATTCAAGGGTGATTTGTTTGAGAAGCTGAAGACCTTCAAATGCTCGTAAGTTTGCAAGCGACTAACTTTTGCTGTAGATAAGTTCTTAATTTAAAATATAAATTATTAATTACGTTATAACATTACTATCAATTTGTATTCTGGCAGAATAGTCTCGCCAAAGTGCCTGCTTATTTGTCTTACAAATGGAGAACCAATACCAGAAGGGCGGAATCCAATATATACGACGTCCATGAGAAAAATGTGTGTTTGTGCATCAGGTTTTAATCCAGAAATTAAGGTATGACCATTGTGGCAATTTTCTATATTTTTCTAACTTTAATTATTTGCGAAGGTGGTACAATCGCTGGCCATATTATTAAGGCCTGTGTCCACAATGCTAGAACTTGGCCCAAGTTCTCAGACCAAGGAAAAGTTACTGAAACTTGGATCGTGGATACACTGAACTTGGATGCAAAACTGGTGTGTCCACGATCCAAGTTTTAGTAACTTTTCCTCGGTCCAAGAACTTGGACCAAGTTCTAGCATCATGGACACTAAAGAAACATCTTAATTTTTTATTACAATTCAGGTTAAAGAGAAAAAAATTTTACATTTATATTTATAAAAAAAACTTCAATGTCTTTGAACAATGGTAAATAATAAAACATAGATTTGATAGTAATAATTATATATTTATTTATTTTTGTCAATTATTTAAGCAGTTATAAAAAAAATATTTTTAACATTTAGTCAAGCTGCCTTTGACATACCTACTATTAATGCATGTTTTATTGTCTTCTACATTGTTATTATCAACAATACAACTGACGCAGGGTTATACTTGTTTACTCTATCATTGTTATTACTGTATTATATATTTTTCTCAGAACAATAGTTTCTTAACATATATATATTGATGAATTATAACAATGATAGATGAGCTAGGATGTGCTAGGAAGTCAATGATTAGGGATTGTATGTCAGGGATTGTAGTTTTAATCATTATTACAGGATTGGATACAACAACGAGTTGAATATATGGGAGGTTTCTTCACAAAGCAATTAAGAAATAGTGTCACACATTTAGTAACTGATTCTGTGATGTCAGCAAAGTATGAGGTATGATTGAACTTATGTAATTAACGTACGTTTTATGAATAATATAATTCATATTATTTTCATTGAAATATTTATAGAGAATTTTGTCATGTAAAATGAGAAGTTGTATCTCATATATGTAAATTTATTAAGTATTATCTAAATGTGTATGCAATCTTTAAGTATTTTATTTTTATGTACTGTAAAAAGATTCTTATAAAATTATTAAAATTGTAACTTCTTCCGCAATATTTATTAACAGCTCTGTTTTTCAGACCGCTATAGAAATGAAGATACCAATTATGACAAAGGAATGGATAGAAGCTGTGTGGGAAGCAAATTTGAAAAAGGTGGTAAAGGCGGATGATAAAATTTTTGATAAATATAAATGTCCAGTTTTTATGAATCTAGTAGTTACTTCAACAAATCTGCACAAACGTCAGAAAGAGGAAATTAAACGTTTGATACATGATTATGGAGGAGTGAGTTAAACCTTATGCAATGTATATGGGAGTAGTAAAATGTTTAGCAATTGGCTGTAATGTTATACGTGCGTTTTGCAGACATTTATGGGTCCTCTTGATGGAACAAAAGTTCGAGTGGTTCTAGCTTCTGAAAGCGGTCCATTGAGCGACAAGTTAAAGTACGCCAAGGAAAACAGCATTCCCTGTTTGAGGCCTGACTGGGTGTACGAAAGTATTAAAGTAGGATACGCTCTACCTTTCCGTAATTTTATTATCAAATCTGTGAAAACGTGTTCAACACCAGAAAAACTAAATAGTACGTATATAATGACAGTAGATTATAATTTTTTAACAGCATTAGTTAGTTGGCTGTATTATTTACTTTAATATAATGAATAGCAGAATAATATTATTTATATACCTTTTAGCTCGAGAATTGCTCAATTGTTTAGAAATCAGCTCTATAGCACACGATAAGCATCCCAATAATTATGTAGATGAAAGTTTTAGTTCGACAATATCGAGAACATCAAATTTTCCCAGTGTATACCCTAGTACGGTAACTAGTAAACTCTCCGGTGGTAAGTATTAATTAATTATATGTCGTAGTTGAGATTTAAATAGAAAGCATATCTATATTTTGTTTTGTGTAGCCGCTAAGGTAAACGTATTGGATCGACTTACCTTCGGCGAAGCAAAATCAGCTGGACCGTTTCTGGATGGATGTAATGTAAATTTTTTTTAAAGTTTTCGTAACACGTTATGCTTTTCTTTCAATTTGAATTTTAGTTATCACCTTGTATCGCCTTTGCAGATTTACCTCGTTGGATTTGTGACAAGCGTCAGAGATAGGCTGAACAAAATATTAAACGTCGGCGGTGCGACGCGTTTTGATGAAATATCGGACGCTGTGACACATGTGATCGTTGGCGACGAGAATAAAGCGTCTGCGGAACTGAAAACGATAAAATCGAGAGGTTTATGGTATAGTAATACTGAATAAATAAGGCTTACAATTTATTTGCGTCCCAATTTGCAATAAAACTTATAACTATTTATAATTTAAGAAAATAGATATTTTTTAAAAAATAAACTTTTTCTTAAACATAAATAAGAAATAAAAAAAAAAAATTTTGACTTCAAATTTTACGAAAAGTTTATTATATACATATTATGTATAATCTATATAATCTATGTAGATGCTGTACGTAAGTGTACTTTTATATTAGCCATTTTTTTTGTTTTTATATCTTTAATTTTTAATTCTATTTTATTGTATACGTTTTATATTTTGGGCAGTCCTTACATATTAAACATAGAATGGTTGGAAGAGAGCATGAAACTGAAACGGCCTGCATCAGAAGAACTCTTTTTGTTTGAAGCAAAAGGTGGGGCACCTAAGAAAAATGTTGAGACACCCGCTTCACCGCTTAGTAAAAAGGTATACTTGATAAAATGTGTGTGTGTGTGTGTTTTACAGTAATTATAATTAATAAATTTATAATATTTATAATTCCTCAGAATGTTTTACAGTATCTTTTTTGCAAAATTTTTACAAAATTTTCACAGCTGTTATCTATTTGCTTTGGCTACTTAGAGTATTACAAAGACTAATATATGTATATTCATGACTGTTTTAGAATTTACAAATGTTGCAACGACCGAAGAAACCTTCTGTACCACTTTTCAATTTAGAAAAATTAATTGCACCCGTGAACGAAGATGAGCAACCGGATCTCGTACAGCAATATTTACAAGAAAATAATGGTAACAGCGTGGATTATCTTCTAACAATATATTTACGTCGCTTTACAAGCGTATTTTATACATATATTACTAATTAATTTTAAACAATGCAATATTCTCATAGGCAAAGTTTTTAAAAAATAGATGATTATTAAGTGGTACATAGATGCCTCGTTGTATAATTGTAGACAATTGTGTTACAGATTGTAGCAATGTCATACAAGAATTCACGAAGCCCCATACGCCTGTTTCGGCAGAGAAAGACCGAGAGAATTTGAGTAGCGCAAAGAATACGCGCACTAGCGAGATTTGTTCATCAGGTGTTTCATCGGATAAAAATGTGGAAAGTGATAATACTGTGTTGCTCAGCCAAAGTTGCACGTCTAACGAAAAGCCGCTCAAAGGTAAGATCTCTTTAATATTTTTATCTTTTGAGCAAATGATTTTATACATATATTATCTCTTATATTATTACTATAAAAGAATTTTCATATTTCTATTTTTTGAAGAAATGTTATTAATTCATACATCTATACAGATTTTTCTGAATACAATAATAAATATATATATGCAGGTTTAACGTTCGTCGTGGTTGGGTTTGACAATGAAGACACTCACATAGAAGAGACAATCGTAACGTTGGGTGGACGTTTAGTCCCGAGAACCTATAGCGGTATTCCGGATTATGGTGTCGTGCCTGTGCAAGGAGCACCCTTAAAATATACGGTTAATGAAATCGTGAACGATTTATTTATCGTAGGTATCTTATACATTAATTCCTCATTTTTAAAAAAGCTTAAAATCTATCTCTTTTAAGAATAAAAATAATGTATAAGAAAATTTTTACAAATTATCGAAATACCGTTTTTCAAAATGTAGGCTTGCAGTCTAAATCTATTTTTTAAATAATAAATGAATTTCATATACATTTTTTTAAATGTTGATAATATTATCAATTTTTGATTTGTTAATAGGAAGATTGTATAAATCAGGAACAAATCGTGGATATTATGTATTACCACAGGCCATTATCTATTAAAAAACCTTGTAATCCATTATCGGGATGCGTCATAACGATGAGCATGTATACCGGGGCCGAACGAGTGTATCTTTCCACGTTGGCTACGACACTTGGCGCTATGTAACGTATACCTGCTACTTATATTAGAATAAAACAAAAATCATGCATTAAAGTCTATGTATATAGAATGATTTGCATTATCGTGTAATTGGAATCTGGATGATTCTACATGATAAGAAATGTCAAAAATATAAACTTTGATAAGCATTTTTTTTAATATTTTCAGATGTCAAGATATGTTTGCACGGAAAGCTAACGCAGAGAGGAATACACATGGCAGTACGCATCTGGTTTGCCCGTCCCCGGAAGGAAACAAATATAACGCGGCCGTGAGATGGAAATTGCCGGCTGTCACTGCCGACTGGCTAAAGACCTGCGCGGATCAATTAACGCTCGTAGACGAAACTCCATTTCTCGTTGGGGAAACAATAGGTAAATTGATTACCTATGATTATATTTAGTTATTAATTATTCTTCATTTTTCTGTTTACTTTTTTTAACTAGCTTATGAGCTTTGTATTATGCAGACTCATCATTATGGAAATATCATAAATTTCAATATTTCGCCCATAAACTGAGAACTTATTTATCATTTTACATTCATATTTTTAAAAAATATTTTAAAAAATATTTAAAAAAAATAAATAGTAATATAATTTCTAAATCTTTCTTTTCACGCTTGTGTATAATTTTAATATACGTGTTGTGTTAATAGCACCAGATAGATCAAATATCAGCGAACCAAATCTCTCAAGTGTTCGCGAAAATAGAACAGGAGTAGAAGAAACCACACCAAGAATCATCATTACGCCGAAACGTCATTTATCTCAGATCAAAGTATGTATTATTTTACAGATAAAATAAGATTATTAGTATTTTTTTTATATACAACATATATTTATTTAATAACAAATGATTAAAATATGTAACGTTTGTATGTAAATTGAGTTTAACATGCTTGTAAAAATTTGATTTATTTAAAATTATTTTGTTTAAATATACAGCAAAATTTATTTTGGATTATAATTAATAATTTATTAATGTCATAGGACGCACCCTCTGCTGAAACTCCATTGATAAATAAGAGACTCAGTCTGGTAATGAACCAGACATCGAAGTCACCATTTCACGTGTCCACTCCAGAGACTCCGTATGGACAGGTCTTTAAGCCCAATCCTTCGCCGGACACGCGAAAAGGGTGGATCAAATGGGTAGATAATTTTCCGGATTTACAAATAGCAGAACCGCCTTTAAAACGACGCGCTCCTAGCACTGTGAGTATTATCTTCTCATATAAAAATGATTTCTATTTATGCGGTTAAATTAATATGTTATAATCGAGAACTATTTGCAGCCGCTTTCAGATTTGAAGAAACAGCTGTGGGAGAAACTGAAGAACACAAATCAACCTGAAAAAGTAAGATAACTATGTTCAGAAGCCGCGTGTAATCTCTGTGTTGCTGCGGCGAATATTTTATGTGAGGACAAAGTAAATTTGTGATATAATAAATTTGACATTGTGATATAATTAATCTTGCATAAATCATTTATAATGCTTGACATTTTCTAGTGATTTTATAAGTTACAGTTTTTAATGATTTTATAATTGTGATAGCATTAAAGAATATTATACAATTATCGCTGCGGTCCACTTGACGCTACAAATGCTTCGAAGCATTCCTCTTCTCTTTTCTTTCAATGAAGAAATAAGGAGAAGAAGAACGCTCCAAAGTATTTGTAGCGTCAAGTGGACCGCAGCCTATGTTTATCCAAAATTGCTTTATGTATTAGAGCACTGTATAATTATTTGAAATATGTATAATTATATTTTAATTATTGCTTTATTGAACTGCCAGGAACATAAATCGAGTGAAGCAATGAGACACGAGGATAGTAATACTTTTACGGAAAGAGCTGAGGAAGAAACCGACGATCAGACTAACAAAATAAATCCATCAACTCCTACGTCCACAACCCGAAAGCTCGTCTTTGATGAAAAAGATAGTCCGATGCCAAATAATGAGATAAACATGTACGTGCCTCTTAAATAAAATATAGTGTGAGATAAAATAATAAAATATATTGAATATAATAATATTATATAAGATATTTATGAACATAATATTTGTGATAAATATATCTAAAGAGATACATTGTTTTATGCAATATATTATTCTGTATACTACTTATATTTGTGAAAGTAAATTTGGATATTTTTGAATTAGGCAAATAGCGCAATTGGATCAAGTGCTTCAACGAACCTCGAGTACACCTGAAAATAGATACTCGCTGTCCGGGGAAAATGCGAAAAAGTATAACGAAGCTTCTGATGATATACAAAAATGTGAGTATTCACAAATTATAGATATATCGTTGAACCGATATTTCTAACTTTTGTAAAATGTTCACTGATTTATTATTTATTTTACAGATATGGTAAAAGACTCGCAACCTATTGATGCCATTGTATGGGAAGATCCGGATCACCCAAAGCGAGTATGATAATTTGTCCTTTCAAATGACTCACATATTTCGAAGATATAAGCTTTATTCTTGGCACATGTATTAACTTATTCAAAACAGAACGAATATACAATTCATGGTTTTGACGGTTTTTTCTATGTGAAATGAAAAATAAAAGTAAAATGGGTAGAAGAGTAAAAAAAATATGTGTAATTTGATGCTAATATATCAAGCTTATGAAATCACCAAGTAGAGTTTATTATATATCTTAACTATTGTGGTCGAATTGAGATAAATTTTGACATAAGGATCTTTGTCACGATATCGATTTAATTTTTTTATTTTTTGTGGATTTTATGGATTTGTGGATATTATCTTTTATGAGCACTCAATTGGTTTTTATGTATCAATGTTCTTGCATTTTTTAAATACTCTTATGCATCGATTTTATGTAGTATCTGTCTTTACAGTCAATCTTGAGTAAACGATCAAGTAAGGATAAACATAGCAACGTGATTAACGAAGAACATATCGAGGAAGATGTCGCAGAACAGAAATGTGAACCACCGACAACACGAAAATTTATGCTGTCGGGTATAAAGGTATTACGCCTTCAGATATACCGATATTGTTATTTTATCCGATTTTATCGATATTATTTTGATATATTTTAATAGGATAGAAACGTATATGAACGTATAATAAAGGATCTGGGCGGAGACGTGTCAACGGACACAAATTTCGATAATAGTGCCACACATCTCTTATGCATCAGGCTCTCCAGAAACGAAAAAATGCTTGGCAGCATAGCTGCTGGAAAGTGGGTCCTACATTGCTCATATTTACGTGATTCCGAACAAGCTGGCAGATTTCTCGATGTTAGTATTTGCCAAGTAAATTAATTAAGGCTATATCAGAGAATTAACACACAGTTGATACATTTTTTTGCCGACTTAAAAAAATCGAGGGGAAAAATGAAAAAAACTACCATTTTTATTGCATAAAACATGTATCGTGATTTACGTTTACGTTTCTACGATGTCAGCCGTGAATACAATTTTCGTAGGAGGAAGAGTACGAATGGGGCAATCCGAAGAACAAAGATAAGATTCCGGAGCCAAACAGTGAGATCGAGAATGCAATCGCAGCCGCGGCTTACAGGTGGCGGCAGAAATTGCAGAAAGAACTGGATGGCCCATTTTCCGACATAGTGGCTCTGCTGATGGTCTCCGAGGAGAAATACGATCAGTTTAAGAGACTGATTGAAGCTGGCGGCGGCTCGGTAATGCAAGCAAGGTGCGGTATTGAATCAGCTTCCAAAAAAAAGAGAAGAGTTCTATTTTCCATTGTCGTGATTCCTTCGATTTGATTGCAGACCACCCTATGATACCAGTCCGTCTGGACGCAGAATCACGCACTGCTTTGTCAACGTAAAACAAGTGAGCAATGTTTTATTTTTTGAAATACATTTCAAAGTACAATGCAATTCAGGAAATTGGGACCTAAAATGATGAGAAATGCCTGTTGCCCTGCAGAGAATTTATGACTGTATATATGCGTTACTGTTAATTTATAATCTGTTTTGAAAATAAAATATTTTATTATTATAAACAGATAAACCAACCTGTCGACTGGGCCATGCTGGCTAGTAAGGGCATTCTCTGCTTTTTGCCGCAATATCTCAGTGATTATCTGACAGAAGTGACGCCGCTCAATCCGCGAGATTGCGTACTCCCAGAATTCAAGAAATACCTGACGTTACTCCCCAAGTAGTCAGGTTGGAATTGAAATTACGTTTAAATTTACAAATATGAGCGTTCACAAAATATCAGCGATTTGATAAGATATGCAGAATACAGTAGTGTACATAGCGAGTTTATGTCAAAGAACTGAAATAAAGGTCTCTTGTATAGAAAAACAATCAATTGGCTGATTGATAAGTTTGTTTGTTCTTCTGTTACTTTCATTACATTACAGTTATATTTTGCACAGTTGTTTCACAGAGGATTTTTCGAAATCTTTGTTTCTTGAGACGTGTAACCATATAATGTCTGGTACTGTCAGATAATTGACAGAATTACAAATCAATTGTATAATATTAATAAAATTAATATAATTATTATAAATTGTATAGAACTTCACTAATAATCATGGCAATTGCACTTCCACTATAGAGAGCCATTTCCACTATAGAGGCTTATGCCCTACTAACATATCCATCAGTCAAAATATTTCCAATGCACTTCCTAAAATAATACAAACGTATAAATTGCAATTGATATACCTATCACTGCATATCGCTAACGCGTTATATCTTCTTGAAATCCAGCAGGAATCCTGCTGGTGGCGAGGTGAATACGTTTCGCGGATCGTAAGGGATCTTCCATGAAGGATTCAGCGCAACCTCGTAATCACGTAGAATCGCTATCAGTCCCACGGCGGTTTGCAAAGTTCCCAGCCGCATACCTAACGATCAAATAGAATTAAGTCAAAGAAGATCGAGGAAGAATTTGCTGGTTGTAGGCCGATTTAAATCTTTTCTTTTATATTTATGTCAAGATGAAGCGTACGATTAAAATTTAATTGTAATTTTTTTAGTATTAATGAGTACTTTTTAAACAGTAATCAAAATCTTGAACGAGATTTATGATACTTGGGAAGAATTAAAAAGTAATTCTCTATCCCTCTCTCTTTCTCCCTTCTGCTTCTCTTTCTCTAATCGCTATTATTCCAGAGGAAGCAAAGAAACGCGTAAATCTTATGATAATGATAAATGTCGCATTCTCCAGTAAATTCTATTTTCTTTTTTAAATTTGTCTATGTGAACGGATTCGATTTACCGACCTATGCAATTCCGTGGACCCTCTCCGAAGGGCAGGAAAGTGCAAGGTACAATCTCGTCCTTTCTCTCGTCGCTGAATCGCTCGGGATCGAAACGCGTAGGATCCCGATAGTACCTTGGATCAGACTGAATACCACGTAACACGACGTATACCGGTGTGCCCTTCTCGATAGTTATCTTTGTACCAGGAAACTGCAATTTATCTTTGTTGTAATTATAATTTATAATTTAATGCTAAAAAAAAAAGATTTTTAATAACAGATTTTTTTGCCAATTTAAAATTGATTAAAAAATAAATCAAATCGTATATATATATATATATATATATCTATCTACTATCTAGCGAAACCACTGCCAAGGGAACGGGCTTGGAAAAATTAGCGGGGAAAGAAGACCCTGTTGAGCTTGACTCTAGTCTGGCACTGTAAGGAGACATGAGAGGTGTAGCATAAGTGGGAGATGGCAACATCGCCGGTGAAATACCACTACTTTCATCGTTTCCTTACTTACTCGGTTAGGCGGAGCGCGTGCCCCGAGGGCTTCGTGCCCCGGCGGTCACGGTGTTCTAGAGCCAAGCGTGTCAGAGTGGCGTGAGGCCTCGCGGCCGATCGCCGTTAATACTCCCGCGTGATCCGATTCGAGGACACTGCCAGGCGGGGAGTTTGACTGGCGGGGAGTTTCGTATATATATATATACGAAAATAGTAAATATATATATATATATATTTTAAATTGGCAAAAAAATCTGTTATTAAAAATCTTTTTTTTTTTAAGGGTGAAGAGATTGTGTCTGTAATACAATGTAAAATCTGTTATTAAAAATCTTTTTTTTTTAAGGGTGAAGAGATTGTGTCTGTAATACAATGTACAATATCTCACTGTGTAATTGCTGATAGGAACTCTATCGAGGAGCGGCGCAGGCGGATGAAGCCTCAGCGTTTCATTCATCACTTGATGCAGATACTTCATATTATGGACCGCTTCGTATGTTACACCATTTGCATCCTGGATTGTCTGGAGGATCTCCTCCCTCAGGCGTTTTTGCATTTCTGGATTCTTAGCCAATTCGAAAAGAGCGCAGGTCATAGTAGTAATGCTGGTCTCACGACCGGCCACGAAGAAGATCGCTGCTTGTGCAAAAAGAACGTCCGCCTCGAATCCTGGAGAAAATAGTAATGAAAGTAGATCGTATTTTTTATTATCATTTACGTAAAGTGATAAAAACAATTTGAAATTAATACGGATGATTGAACATTTTTGCGTTAAAAATGTGTCACATAGATTTTATTATAATTAATTATTGTATGTAGTAAACATCAGTTGCAAGTAAAGACTCGTTTTTGACGTAGAACTACGTCTTTCTCAGGGGGTATGGGGGTATGACTGCAACGTTTTCTTGCAACGTTTTCATGCAACGTTTTCTTTTTCTCGAAAAGTATTAAAGAAAAATATACTTTATTATATAGTTTTTGAAAGCTCTCGATGTAAGCTAAATGTTTTCGTGGTTAATTTTTCGATATGGGTTTGTTCTCGAAAAGTATTAAAGGAAAATATACTTTATTATATAGTTTTTGAAAGATTTCGATGTAAGCTAAATGTTTTTGCTCATCGTTGGTTATGTTCTCTTGATACTTCATCGATTTTTCGAAAATTTTTTAATATTGGGAATTTTGGATAGTGCGACCTCTTCGTTGGTTGCTAAATGTTTTCGCTCTTCGTTGGTTATGTTCTATTCTAATAGACGTAGTTCTACGTGTTAATTGCGGCACAGTTGCTACTGTGCTTGTTATTTTTATTAAATTAAAAGAAATTTGAGATATTTAGTATTAATTGGGTGCGTGAAAATTTGAAACAAAAAAGGGCGCATGGGGTGCAACTTATACACTTTACATTATTTATGCTATAAATATTAAACCAATTAATATTTTTGATTTTCTGGTTAATATTATTCATTGTTGCACATATCTTAAAGTATATTAATAAGTTGAAACTTTTTTAATTTTAATGTTTTTTCGATAATAAATAATCGGTTCTGTATTGAAACGAGTCCAGAACACTCATGTTTTACAAGCTATTGTAAAATACACATCACGCGCTTACTGGAGGGTTAATACTAAATATTGAATATCTGTACACATTAATTAAGTACTCACGGAAATTAGTATTATCTGATGACTCATCTTTTAGTTGTAAAAGAGAATCGATTAGATCTCCCCGTTTCATTTTCGTAACGCTTCTATTGTCCATAGAGTCCCAAAAGACTTTGCGGAAATAATCCGTGTATTTGCCCAATATCGAGCTGCCTAGATACTGTCCGATCTTCGGCAAGAAGAATAGGAAAAAGAATTGGAAGGACCTTAACAAGGTCTGGTTGAAAGCCTTACGTGCTGCATAAATAAGCATGTAAAAAGACTATACGTTGCAAAAAGTTGTAGAAAAAGGATGAGAGAAGAAGAGAGATGTGTAACTGTTATAGCATTTTTAAACTCGCACTCATATTACTTATATTTATAATTTTACTTACAGTTTACATAAAATTCTGGCGGTGATGTGTCGTAGCAGTTTACTCGAATCCCAAATGCCACGGAGGATATCACGTCGGTGGTGTATTTGTAAAACGTGTCCTTGACAGTTATCGGCACGGTTTTGGATTTGTCCCTAATCTGATCGCGCAAGTGATCCCTCATCTTTTCCCCTGACTCTTGCATCAGCAGAAAGAGACTCTTCAGCTTACCGCTCGTGAACACCGGTGACATTTTCGTTCTGAATGAGAAGCAGTCTCTTGATAATTGCAACATTTTCTGATTATAAAATCATTTTATGCTCTGGTATGTTTTAGGTATATTTCTTATCCTTTATCCTTTTTCTATGTCTCTCTTTCTGATAGCATTCTTCGACAGTCTATTTGCAAAATGACTATTTTTTTCAAATGGTCGTCGGTCATTATGGTTCAATGATCATATTATTATGATTTATGTAACATGTATCGTTTACCTTAGATGTTTCCATTCAGGATTTTCTATGGTGAAGAGAGTCCATTTGCCGACTGTGTCGCCCTTGGACGCCCCCCTAAAATGATGATTTGAGAACACATTGAAGTCCCTGATCATTATTTGCTTTATCAGTTCCGGATTCCTTAGAAGCAGGAACGGCTTGTGCAGGATGTAGATCCCCAGGACGTCATCTTCATCCGCAGCTTGCCGGTGTAGTTCACCGAGAATCACTCCTGCTGGCCTGCGGAACAGGATCGCATCCTTGAAGTGGCCGAAGAACCAATGTGCGGGCAACGTAGGTACACCACGTCTTTGCCAATAAGTGTGTTTCCATTTCATCCACAGGTAAAGCGTCGCGAATAACAATGAGAATATCACGAGCGTGTCCAAAACAGCGCATTCGGTTAATATCGCCATTTTTTGCGCAAATCACAAGTAAAATCTGCAACTTTGTATAAAACTCGGATTAAATTATGAAACATTGTGAACTTCAAACAAAACTTTTCTCTGCATAAAAATCCATTTGAATTACATAAGATTGCGCAAATTATGCGGAAAATTTAGTTAAAAAACTCTGTGCATACTTTGTAGAAGCTACGTGCAGATCCAAATGCTGCGTAGAACTGCGGGTTATTATCAAAGATGAGAGTTTAAATAAGTATCGACGCATTTTGCGAAGTCACTTATCAATGAAGTGGATATTTGTTATCGTCTGATATACTAGGTGTCATAAAAATTAACAGAAATTGCAGCAGGAAAAATTGGCAGCAAAGATGAGGTAACGAAAATGCATTTGTTTTATTTTGAGCCATAATACTTTTCTAAAATTATTTAGTTACGAATCTGAGGCTGTGATTAAAGAGTTGTCCATCGCGAATTACGTGCATATTAGTGCTTGATCTTTTGTCTAGCGGCGCTTGATCGCGCGAAATGCACAGTTATTTATATCACATTATATGCACGATCGGAATGAAAAACTTAATGCATCTTCATTAGTTCCTTATTTATTATTTCCTCCATTTGAATTATGTAACATCTTACGTATTCAAATAAACTTGCTATGAAAGAATTTGATGTGCATATCTGGTGATACTGAAGTAGTACGAATTAACGTTATTTAATGCGTTAAGTAGTTCGAATTATAAAGTGTTAAAGTGGGCGCATTTTTTTTTATTTCGGTAAACTTGTTTTTATATTGACATGCATTTGCATGAACATGAATTATATATGTTTTATAGTATTATTAGCAGAGTTTCTAAAGATGTATATTATTATATTATTATTAAAACATATTAAAACAAAAATATTAGAAACATTCATGTTCATGCAAATGCGTGTCAATATAAAAACAAGTTTACCGAAATAAAAAAATGCGCCTACATATATATATATAAATATATATATATATATATATATATATATATATATATATATATATATATATATATATATATATATATATATGCTTGTATATACAAGGTGTTTCAAGTTTTTCCGCACAAACTTTAATAGTATATTCTAGGAGCAGAAATAAGAAAAACATGTTATATAAATATATGTCTCAAAATGCTTTATTAGAAAGTTATAGCAAAAATATGAAATGCGTAAGAAACAATTTTACTTAAGTTTGCATTTCGAAGAGCCGTCCGTCTATGTCAATACAAGCTATACATCGATGTAATATTTAATTTATCACCCTAAGAATTTGAATCCGTCAAGTGTAATTGTAAATAAAGATTGATAAAGACTGTATGATGCGGCACTTTTCTGTTAGGAAATCTTCGTTAATATTCTCTTACAGAAGCCTTTGCATTTCCTGCGTACAAACTGTACACATAATAAATATCTGTGTATTCTTTGTTTGTGAAAATTTACGGCATTTTGGATAATGTTTTACAAAGTACTGCTCGTTATTAATATTCATACAAGTTTTTATCATCATTTTTAATCATTTTAAATCGTAAACACGACTAGAAGAAGCAGATAAGATAAACATTATTGATCTGCGTATCAGTTTATGTATACGACGTGTTACTTATTTATTACTACGTTTACGCGAGCGTTACTTTTGTAGTAACTTACGATAATTCCCTCGCGTAAACGGGATTTTGTAGTAACTTACGATAATTTACTCCGCGTAAACGAGTGATATATCGTAAGTTACTACAGAAGTAACGCTCGCGTAAACGTAATATTACGGCAAGACCGTTATTATTTCTTCAATACGAAATTCTAACTTTTGCTATAATTTTCTAATAAAGCATTTTAAGATCTATACTTATGTTACACAAGACGTGCTTTCTCTAACTAGAGTACTTAGAATATTTCTGTTTTTTTTTTTTTTTTTTTTTTATGATACGAATATAGGCTGCATTCGGGGAGCGCGCTATTAGCGCTATTTGCTTATTCTATCCTTGTTTTACATTTAATGAGCGATAAAGATAGAATGATACAATAGCGCTAATAGCACGCTCTCCGAATGCAGCCATAGTCAACGGCGAAAATTGTTTGATTCAAAGGGATAATATTCTGATAATTAAAATTTTTTTAAACATCTTTTTACGAGATTTCAAGGTCAATTCTATTTTTTAAAATGGAATTGTATGATGTTTTTATATAATATGATTCTTCTAATTATTTTACACATAAAGGTGAAATTTCATGGGCAGTGAAAAGTAGCAGCAGATTGTACTGATTGGCTATAAAATAGAGAAGTTCTCGAGTTCCTAGAACTTCTCTATTTTGTAGCCAATCAGTACGATCTGCTGCTACTTTTCACTGCCCATGAAATTTCACCTTAAGGAGGTTCGATGGCTTCATCGGGGGGAGTAGTGGGACGCGTGGGGTTCTAAGGAAAACTTGGCAACAGCGCACGTTTGAAGTAGTAGGAGTGGGTTGGCATTGCTCGTCGCGTGTATAGTGCGTGCTGCTGCGTCTGTCAAACGGTAACCTTAAAAATGACTGATAATCAGTATAAATGGAAAGGAAAGTTCGTGACTGAAAAAAAAAATAAATGTATGAAAATTAGGTCTGAAAATGGCAAAAAGAGGAAAAAAGAACCTGAATCCTCACACATTGTTGAAAGACATCGAATAATTGACATTGACCACGCAGCGAAGAACATGCATTGCTCATTTTGTAAAGAACGTTTGCATCTTGAGGATATTACGAAGGAAATAGTAAAAGGCGCAGCATCAATTTTTGAAGTACAATGCAAAAATTGTCTAAAAAAGAATACTGTTAAAAGTGGAAAAGAGTATACAAATTTTACAAATCCATCAACAGGAAGACCCCTTTTTACGATAAACACTAAAACTCTCGCTAAAACTGCATTAGGTAAATAAATATGTATTATATATATTGTATATATATATATAGTAAAAAAATATCAAAATTATAAATACATAAAAAATAAAAAAAGCTTTTTTTTAAATATATTGAAACAATTATTTATATTATTTCTCATTGTTTATAATACTCTTTTTAGGAGTTCTACATGCTGGAGCAGGTTCAACTCAGCTAAACAAGATTTTTAACTGTATGGATTTGCCAAATATAAATGACCAACTTTTCAAGAAACATGAAAGAATAATCGGACCAATTGTTGAATTTGTAGCTAAGGAAAGTTAATTGTTCAGAAGCAGCAATAGCAGAACGCACGCTCACATTAGAAAATATTATAGAATTGAAAAAGTTATTGTAAGTTTAATGTATATGCTCATTGAAATTATAAGAAAGTAAAATGGGATTACAGTACAATCACATAATCATTAGCAAATGATTACTGTTTGAAAGTATTTGAGTTCACATTCTTTTACAAATTAAATTCTATTAAAATTTTAATTGTGTATTAGGTTATTGCTTTACCTTGCATTTAATTATTACAGAAGTGAACTCAACACTAAATTCACTAATAGCGAATTCGGTTGGACACACCAGTGCGCACTCAGTGCACATTAAAGCTGTTGTTTAATCTCTAATATTTGAGGTAAAATGCAAATATTTTAATAAAATGCCTAATACATATTTTAGCAAATAGTACAATAAAGAATATTGAGGATTTCGTGACTTAATCCATTTATAGTAAACATACACTTTACGTCGATTTGTGTACGATGGCGTTAATGTGCACTGACAATGAGTGCGCACTGGTGTATCCAATCAAATTCGCTATAAATATTGTTCTGATTTATGTTAATAACTTTATGATCATAGACAACGTAATTGGTAAAAATTTTTAGTATCTATTTTTATAAGAGTAATTTTATATGGTAAAGTCAAGCGTTTATCGTGTTTAATCTAATCAATTGCAAA
>NW_020218527.1:101374-103229 GCF_003070985.1 Temnothorax curvispinosus | reverse complement strand
AATAGTGCTTAACTTCTATACTTGTATAAATTATTAATAAACTGAATATTAAATAGAAAAAACCTATAAATATTTGTGTAATCAATAATTTTTATATATTACATATTTTTTACTTTTACATATTTTATAGCCTATGTACACTTCTGTAATTATCTATACAAGAATGAATAAATTTATTACTTTTAAAATTCGAACATTGCACATATTTTTTAATCGTTTTTTTCGTTTTTTTTTGTATTGCAATTATATATTTTATTACAGACCTGAAAAACTGCAAGACGGTTTTTTAATTTTGAACATAGAATCATCGGAAAGTAATCCAGAAGGAAAAATTGTTAGAATTTTCGCCTCATATGACATGGGATGGAGTCAACGAAGCAACGGATATTCATATGATAGCTTAAATGGATACTGTGCAATTATAGGATTAAAAACAGGAAAAATTCTTGATTTTTGCACTAGAAACAGAAAATGCAGAATTTGCGATTTAGGACTTGTTAATGGAAAAATAAAAGAACATGATTGTAGGTTGAATTGTTATAGTAGTTCGAAAGCTATGGAAGCTGATGGTGCAGTACAATTAGTTACAAATAGCAATATTCTGAAAGCCGCTAATATTGAAGTTGGTGTTTTTAGGAGATAATGATAGTTGCTGTATAGCTTCTATTCAAAATGCAATAAATTACGAAATAGTTAAGCAGTCTGATATGAATCACACTACAAAAGGTGTGGGTAATACTTTGCATGAAATCCATAACAGTAAAGTTTCAGAACCTGATCGTGAGTTATCTAATGATACTATAAAACACCTTCAGCGATGTTTCACATACGCAGTCAAACAGAATCAAGGTAATATATCGAAAGTTCAAGCTGCTTTAAAGAACATCCCATATCATATTTTTGGTTATCACGAAAATTGTAGCCAATGGTGTCAAGATAATGCTGATAAAGAAAATTATACTGGTATTAGAGTGAAAAATGCGACTCTTTTCGAGGTCTTGAAAAATACATTTACAAAACTGGCAGATAATGCAGAAAAATTTGCTGCAGCAGCTAGCAGCCAAGCAAATGAAAGTCTGAATAATTCAATGTGTAGTAAGGCACCAAAACGGATTTCATACAGCACCTCTGAATCCGCTGACTATCGATTTGCTTGCACTGTTGCTGAAAAAAATTATGGCACAGACTACCTGCGGCGTTCAATGGATGCGATTAATTTTCCCTGGAATAGTCAACTGAATAAATATGTTGAACGCTCAACCAAAATATCATTAAGAAAAAAAGAAAATGCAAGTAAGCCAGAGTTTAAAAAAAGACGATTAGAATTGAAATCTAAAAGGTCCCAGTTACGGCATAGAAAAGAGCAAATAGAATGTGATACGTACAAGAGTAATATGGGATTGTTTAACGAAACATTAGGTATAGAAAATTGCATAAAGAAGGTGACTGGTGACAACTTTAATTACAATACGCATGATATTGCTGTAGTCTTCTTTGATTTAGAGACCGGAGGCTTCGACTTATCTCGTGAAATTTTACAAATATGTATGAAATGCGAAGAGCTACAATTCGATTCGTTTATTACTCCTACAAAAGCAATTGACAATCAAGCAACAAAAATTAATGGCTTGAGTAGAGTCAATAAACAATTATTCCATAATGGAGAAGAAGTTGTTACTTTCCCTCGGCGAATGGTATTTCTTAAATTATTGGAATATTTTAAAAATATAGAAAAGAAATGTATCCTGGTAGCTCATAATTGTTCATTTGATTCTATTCGTTTTATTTTAGCAATTAAAGAGTTGTCTCTCTTATATGAATATAAAAATTATATTCTAGGATTTTCTGATACGTT
>NW_020218527.1:71848-86374 GCF_003070985.1 Temnothorax curvispinosus | reverse complement strand
GCCGATCGAGTTCGGCTACGGCTCCAGCATCCCCTTAATAACAAAATTAAACAAAGAATTATTACGATAAGTGCTTAAAATTGTTTTCTTTGGCTTTAATACGTTTCCGAAGCGGCTTTGAAAATGTATCTAATAAACTTTGTTCTAATTAAAGTGTAAATATTTAATTTGTATACCAATTTATAGCTGCTTAACGTTTTCAAAAAAATTCCGGGAACTTTTGTGTCACACTGTATATCTATACATACGTAATATTGCGAATTAATGAGCAATTTTGAGATCTAAAAATATTTACAAAATTACTGCAAAAATCAAACATATCTTAAAATGAAAAAATGTTGGTAATTACTGTTACTCTAGAATACCCTTGGTTTAATGTTTTTAACATAAATATAATTAATGTAAGGTGTGATGTACATTCCACGCGCTTTTTACGTTTATTATATTATTATAATAAAGAGACAGAGTTTGTAGCCTTAACAGGACACTGGACATTATGTGTATATATTACAGTTGAGTAAACGACTAAGAATATCAAGAGTTGTTTAACAAAAATATTGTTTAATGATATTTTGTTGTGACGTCTTGTAAATATAATAAGTTCATTATGAGTTTCACCACATTCCGAGTAGATTTCGTACTTATTTCATGTATAACGGCAGGTTTATATAAATATCAATAAGTTGAGTCATTTAGAATTCTTCAAAACATATATCCGTCGGATATATGGTTGACACCAAAGTTTCAAATGTAAACTTAAACGAAGTCCGTCTTTGTGTAAAACCAGATTGCGAAATTCATCGTTATTTCGATTCTTATTAGTTGTGACCGGCAATAAAGACATCGGCCTAATGAAAAATAATATTTGATGTGCATTATCATATCTTCTTGAAATGCAGATTAATTCCATTTCCCGCAGCCGTGAAGGTCGAACGTGGGTCTAGAAAGCTCGTGTGCTCTTTGGTCTGCCAAATCTCGTAATCTCTCAGCAACAAAGCTAGAACGACTTTTGCGTGCAATTGACCCACTTTCATTCCTGCAAACAATTTATATGAGACGCGTGATATCTGATGTGCTTCGCTACAGTATGTAACTACTTTAAATAAAAAAACCAAGTCGATATCTCATCGGGCCTAAGAGGTATTGAGGAATTAGTGAAAACACATTTTACCCCTTTTCGCCCCTAAGAGATCGAATTTCTAAAAATCCCTTCTTAGTGAGTGCTTACGTCATGGAAGGAATATACTCCCCGAATTTCATGTTTCGGTTTAAGGGTTTGGACTGGGCGTTGATGTCAGTCAATCAGGACATTTATATATATATATATATATATATATATATATATATATATATATAGATTACAGTGATCAATCATTAAGAAATAATGAGTTCCTCAGTAGTGTCTTATCAGATTGGAAGTTAATCGAATCTCAAGTGCAAGAAATCTTAAATCTCAGGTAGAAAAAAATCTTTCTTTTTTAGAAGGATAATTTAAAATGATTGTATAGTAATGATCGATTACGCAATTAATCGAGGATGTATGTATATATGTATAGCCTACTTTTTTATTACTTTTCTCGTGATAATCCTCTCATTTGTTAGATAACGATGTATTGGATAGCTTATATAATTGTGTTTATACGCATACAAAATTATTTATCGTAAGATCTCTGATCAGGAAGAAAAATTTTATTTCAATATCTTTTTCTCTATTTTGATAAGAATCTAGTAAGTTGTTTTTCTTGATATTTATTTTATTATTACTTTTTTCTTATCTTTTCAGGTCTTTTCTTTTTAATATGCTTTTGTTTTTAAGTAAAAAAGTTATTTATCTTAAGTTAACTTTATCAATAACGGAAATGGCAAGTCATAATCTCTCATCAGAAAGCAGAATTTAATTTCGATATCTACGTTGACAAGATCTTGATGGCATATTTTTTTTATATCTATCTTGCTGTCACTTTTTTCTTTTTTTTCACGTCCCTTTTTTAATGCTTTTATTCTTATAGGAGCAATATATATTTCTAGAACATTATCTGTCTATCTATATTTTACTATTGCTCTTATTATCGCTTACCTACGCACATCCTAGGACCAATCCCGAACGTCATGTAGGCATCGGGAATGGCGTTGCCTTCGGCGAATCTGTCGGGGTTGTATACTTCCGGTTCATCCCAGAATCTAGGATCCACACCAAGCCCATATAAGGAGATATATATTGGCGTGTCTTTCTCGATGATGATATCTGTATTAGGAATCTGGAATTTTATAAATTTTTTTAAATATATAAAATAAAAACTATATAAAATACATTTTGCAGACAGCGTAAATTTTGTTATGAACAAAGCTGCTTTATAATAATAAATAATTTACCATTAAATATATTAATACTCAATCATTCCAAACGTGTGCAAGTTATCATATATTATTCAAAAGTTATCTTGTTTTATTCTTTATTAAACAAATCTTATAGAAAAATTTGTGATTTTTAGTTTCTTTTGTACTTCTGTTCAAGTTCGAGAATTTTGAAATATTTTAGCTCAAGTTAAATATACCGTAATAAGGTCAGAGATCTTTCTAAAAGTATTACAATTGGATTTCAAGATTGACCTTGTAATCCTGACGAGTGTATCTGTCGAGGGTAGACACGGGTGGATGCAGCCTCAGACTTTCGAATATAGTTTGGTCGAGATATTTCATTTCCTGGAACGCCTCGTATGTCCAGCCGTGTTTCTCGATCGCACTATTAATGTCCTTCCTGGCTAGCTCCTGATACTCTGGATGCTTCGACAATTCCATGAGGGTGAAGGATGTGCACGTAGAGCTCGATTCAAAGCCGGAGAAAAAAGTACCGGACTGATACAGTAGATTGTCTCCCTCGAACTCTGTGGTAAGGATTCAGTATTTATCGCTGTCTTTATCTCCTTTATCTCTTTAATTATAATAGCGAACATTTAACCCTTAAATGCCACACATCTCAAGAATCTCGTAAAAGGGTCGACATGAGGGGTCTAAAAGACCCCAGCATGAAAAATGTCTCCTTATTCATTGATTTTTTTATCTTTAGTTATGAAAATTTTTTTCAATATTGTTCAAGGCTTAGAAAAGAGAAAAAAATGCTTATATTGTTAAAATTTCAATTTGAACATAGTATAATAAATTAAGTAAACTGAGTACTACAAAGCTAAGTGTACAAACGGATAGGTCAATCACTCAACTATCATCAATGGGAGCATGAGCTCCATTTTTGGCAAAAACATTTGAAAATATATCATTGTAAAGGGTCTGGGGTCCGCTGGACCCCAGGGGGCATTTAAAAATTAGTAATATGATAATAATATATACGATAATGGAATTACATAGGTACCTAATTTTTAATTTTATGTCAATAATTCAGTTAGTTTAGTCGAAACAAAATCATGAATTTTTTTGGCCAATTAAAATCGCGAAAGTAATATTCACAGTGTCAAAATGCACAGAGTCACACTAACTGTAAACGGGATTTTGCTCGCCGTTTTTTATTTGGATTAGCGAATCGATGAAATCGCCTCGTTTCTCGCCGGTCCTCTCGCGGTTCTCCATCGCCGTCCAGAAGATTTTTCTCACGAAGGCAGAGTTGAAAAGCATTTTTGTACCGATTACTTCCACCAGTTCGGGCATGAAGAACACTGTTACGAGGGCAACCATCCTTTTGAATCCATAAAAGAACTGCTGAACTGCAGAATTATTTCCGAGTTACATATGAATCATCAACATTCAAAATCTTCGATCTGTTTAAATGTATATAGATCGATGATTTTGCCTCGTAGATTTCAAAAGACAAAAACGAACTAAGCGATTTATAATTCAAAAAGTTGCAATTTATAATAAATTGTTTTTTTTTTTTAATGATTTTATTAGCTTTACTATACTTGACTTGGTTCACTTCTGCTAATTTTTTAAATACGTAATACGTTAATTCGAAAACAAGTACCTGCGACCGAGAACTCGTTCGGATAGTAGAATGAATCTAGCTTGGTGCCGAGCGCGATTGAAGCGATCAGGTCGGTCGTGTATTTGTAGTTGAGATCTTGGGCGTCCAACACCTTCACGCTGTCGTGATTCGTCGATTGATCTTTTATATATTTCATCATGGGCTCTGCGGTCTCCAGCATCAACGGCAACATCTGCTTTAACTTGCCCCTCGTCAGGGTAGGGGTGATCTTGGTTCGCAGATATTTCCAGGCCGGGTTCTTCAGACCGAACAGATTCTTCATGCCGATACTGTCCTTTTGATTGGAGCCGGCGAAGTGGCGATCGGAAAAATTGTCAAAGTCGCGGATCATGAAGTGCTTAATGACATCTGGATCGCGTAACAGCAGGCACGGCTTGTGGAAGATGTAGAAACCGACGAAGGGCGCGTCCGGACGGGCCATCTTGTGCAGGTCACCGATGTGCCATCCCGGTGCGGAACGGAAGAGCACGGCATCCTTGAAGTTGCCGAAGATCAGGTTGGGAGTAAGAAACTCGACGCCGCGTCTCTTCCAGTAGTTCACTTTGTAACTGAATGATAGGCCAATATTATGCATATAAAATAAAGCAGTTGTTATTTTAATTTTGATCACAATTTTAATCAGCTTCAGTTTGAGGCTCAAAGATTATTAGTAATATTAAAAATAGATATCTGCACAATAAAATCTAAGTAATAATTATTATTTAATCTAACTTTTACATTTTATTATAAATAATTATTATCTAATCTAAATGAGAAATCAAATTTTAAATAACTATTAAATATTATCTAATCACTTTTACTCACTTGGCATATATCCAGAATAGCACTATCACTGTAACGATGAATATGAGAGTGATCAGCATGATGTATTGTCTTTTTCTTCACGTTTAAGTAACTGACTCAAGCGGACTTCTCCACCGGGTTTATAAACGATAAGCGATTGCTCGCTTACTTCATAGTCCTATCTGGATAATGGAATGCGTTGAAGAGGGACAAAAACAATTGTGAGAAAGCAGAGTAGCTGGAAAAGGAAATTCATGAAGTTACACAGCGATCGCAGTCTTTTTTCCTTATCGCTTCCTATCCTGTTCAATGATCTCGATAATCATCGAAATGACATATATTTCGTACAATTACATCAGATTAAAAAAAAGTGAAATGACAAATAAATATCTTATTAACAGATAGTTATTTTATCGTCAGTTTCGGTATGAGTCGTGCGATTCTTTGGGGATTTATATTTGTCTTCAAGGTTCTTCTTTCAAACGCTCATCTTTATCCTTCAAATACTCGCTCTTTTCCTAGGTTATCTAGTTCTGTTATCTGAGAGTGTTATGTTTTCTATATTATACAAGAACTTTGAACTTTTACATCTTTTATTTTTTTGTATACACACAATAATTTTCGTGGTTTGGAATATCTCTTTTTCTATTGTTATACATATATCGCGGGATATTATAAAAGACTTATTAGAAACTGTGACACTACTTTAGATCTTAATCTTTGGTGACGCAGCTTAAATATATATATATATATCACCAAAGATTAAGATCTAAAGTAGTGTCACAGTTTCTAATATATATATATATATATATATATATATATATATATATATATATATATAACAATCATTTTATAAATATTTTAAAAAATCTCTGTATCGCAGAATTATCTTTTCGCGGCATAGGAAGACAGAAGAGGAAAATCGCACGTCATACATATACCTTGCTCCGATGTCTCATTTATCGGGATGTTCACAGCGAGTTTATTCAGAGAAAAGGAGAAAGACTGAGTTGTCAATACGATGATAATTTGTGATAATTCAAATTTTGTCTTTTTTGTACGCTTGCGCGTTTAGGAAAATCCACTGTCTTTTTAATTGTATATCAGAATTATTAAAAAAGTGGAATTAATAATGGGTATTGAAAGTAATAACGCGGTGTTGGTGCGTGACGAGTTATCGAAATGACAATGTTTAATTATAATTTATAATGCATAATTATAATTCGGACGTTTTGGCTCCGCTTTGAGCCATCTTCAGTGATGTTAAATAAAGTAAATTAAAAATAATTTAATAATGTAATTTTCTTATGCTCTCCGTTGAGCCAAAAATGAGTGTTTCAAGATTGAATGATCAAAAAGCCATGTAATTTAAAACCAGACGATTGGCACGTAGTTTGACTAAATGATCATGGTCTGTAATGTGATCCGCACCTAAACACGATGATTAGCGAAATTGATAATAAAGAAATCAGAGCCAGTTCATCATATATAGTCGAGAGAATGTGAAGGTAAAGTCGTAGAAAATTACATCAATTGGTCAAGATATGGTAAAAAGCAATCGATAATATAATAACTTTATGGTCGAAGATAGTCATATATATGTTAATTGAAAGATGAGAATTGTGGAATATGGCTAGAACAATAACTGAAGTCGAGGAAAATTAAGTAATAAATAAATAACAGAGTGAATAGAGTCATCGATGTCGTAGGTCACAACAGTATAAAAACATACGAAGTAGGTAAAAGTAATAAAGTAAATAAATAATAACGTTCAAAATGTGCAAACAAAAATAAAGTAAAATTTATTTTTTATTCTTTTGTAATAAATGTTATTTATTTAAAATTCAATTTATATAAAATTTAAAAACTTAAATAAAATGTTTCATAATGAGTAAGAAGCTACTTATTTATGTAAATATAATATAAAACCTGTTATTTATAAATCAAATTATCAATTTGCATTAATTACGCATTTAAATGCGCGCATTTTGAACACACAATTAATAGTTTTAAAGCCAATGCAATTGTACGCGCATTGAAACCTAGCAAACGCAAAAGGATTAAAAGATATTAAAATTTTTTAATACCTTTGAATCCCTTTTTTGGCGGAATTAGATGAAATTAGATGGGATTCGAAATGAGATGGTCCAAATCACTCTCACAGCGAACAGCGCAAACCGACTAAGAATCTGTCAGAGAGCAATGGAGCGAGCAATGCTGAAAATCAGCCTGAGGATAAAATCCGAAACGAAGAGATAAGGAAAAGAACAGGAGTTGTCGACGTGGTTGAACGAGCAAGTAGACAAAAGTGGCAATGGGCGGGACATGTTGCGAGAAGCAACACCAAATGGACCAAGGTCCTGATGCAATGGAGACCAAGAGAGTCCAAAAGAAGCATTGGCCGACCATATACGAGATGGCGAGATGACATCCAACGCCACGCAGGAAAGAGGTGGATGCAGACAGCACAGGAGAGAAAGACATGGAAGGAAATGGAAGAGGCCTCTATGTCCAGGCCCAGCAAACGAGAAAAGATTGAAAAGAATTAAAACGGGATTGCCAGGAATTCAATTAAGGACTTTCCGAATTCCATTCTGTCCAAAAAAGGGATTGAAATAGTTTCAATATCATGGAATTCCTTATTTTGGAAAGAATTTGTCTTTTTTGAATCTCATCCAATTCCGACACAAAAATATTATACCACTGAATGCCAGGTTAGGGATTGGAAAGTTTCGTGATGAATTCCATTGAATACCATTGATTCCGTTAACGAAATGAATACCATTGAACGCCAAACTAGGAATTAAAAATTTCCGTATTGAATTCCATTGAATTCCGTCTATTCTGACAATAAAATGAATACCATTGAATGCCAGGATAGGGATTGAAAAGTGTCCGTGTTGAACTCTGTGGCGGTACGCGCCACCAATAGTACACGCCCGCGCGGTATTTGCATTACCGGCAGTTCGCGTTGACGCCGCTAGGCGTCGCATCGCCGGGGCATCTTCTCGAGTTCAAAGTTTCGTCTCGACCGCTATGTAAAAGGACCCCCTACGGGGCCTGACAGATCTTACCATGGTGGAAGGAAATAAGGTGAGGCAATGCGCATCATGAGTCTCACAGCCAATAGAAAACGCCGCACAGTCGGCACAGTTGTCAGCCATTACTAGCAATCATTCAAACAAATAGGAATGGATAGGAAAATCTCTCAGTCACAATTACTGAAAAATTATTAATTTTTCATAACGAATGGAAATAATATCACGAAAACGAGTTTCCATAAGGAAACCATATTTTTCTATGGCATCAGTTTTAGAGGAAACAGATTTTTTTACCAATAAACAAGTCATTTTGGAAAAATTATAAATCAAACTTATGAAAAAAAGACTATCGACGAGTAATAAGCATTCGTAATTGATAAATAAAATCAAAACTATGCTAGTATTGCTAATGAATATAAATCATGTCACAAAAGATAGTTTCAGAAATGGTCAGTGGTGTAGCGGCACGTATTATGCTTTGTATATTTTTGACTCGGGTTTGAATCTCCACTTATAGCGCGCACTCAACCGTATATATATTCTTCTATTATTTTCTACGACCTTCGATCATTGTTCGCCTACCAAGACTTGTCTGTGATCGTCGATCGTATGCGGTGGACAGTTCAAAGTCCTGCGTAATTATAAGTCGTGTAGTAAGTTGCATATACGTACGTTTGTGCTTGTGCTGTCGAGCGCTTGTATACAATATTTTTATATGGTGTCTCCCTCGAACTCTGATGGTAAGCATTCAGTATTTATCGCTGTCTTTATCTCTTTAATTATAATAGCGAACATTTAAACGTCGAAAACAATCATACGTGTTTTTAGAGGAGAATTGATAGATATTGTAAGAAAATGTTGAAAATTAGTAATATGATAATAATAAATACGATAATGGAATTACATATAGGTACCTGATTTCTAATTTTATGTCAATAATTCAGTTAGTTTAGTCGAAACAAAATCATGAATTTTTTTGGACAATTAAAATCGCGAGAGTAATATTCACAGTAGCAAAATGCAAAGAGTCATACTAACTGTAAACGGGATTCTGCTTGCCGTTTTTTATTTGGATCAGCGAATCGATGAAATCGCCTCGTTTCTCGCCAGTCCTCTCGCGGTTCTCCATCGCCGTCCAGAAGATTTTTCTCACGAAGGCAGAGTTGAAAAGCATCCTTGTACCGATCACTTCCACCAGTTCGGCCATGAAGAACACTGTTCCCAGCGAGAAATGACCCATCGAATCGATGTCTAATCAACGTCGAAATCGTTTCCCCCCCCCCCCCCAATAATTTTATTAGCTTTACTACTTACTTTTTTGGTTCACTTCTGCTAATTTTTTAGATACGTAATCCGTTAAGTCGAAAACAAGTACCTGCGACCGAGAACTCGTTCGGATAGTAGAATGAATCTATCTTGGTGCCGAGCGCGATTGAAGCGATCAGGTCGGTCGTGTACTTGTAGTTGAGATCTTGGGCGTCCAACACCTTCAAGCTGTCGTGATTCGCCGATTGATCTTCTATATATTTCATCATGGCCTCTGCGGTCTCCAGCATCAACGGCAACATCTGCTTTAACTTGCTTGTCGTCAGGGTAGGGGTGATCTTGGTTCGCAGATATTTTCAGGCCGAGTTCTTCAGACCGAACAGATTTTTCATGCCGATACTGTCCTTTTGATTGGAGCCGGCGAAGTGGCGATCGGAGAAATTGTTAAAGTCGCGGATCATGAAGTAGGGGAGACCGGGGCTAAACCGCCAACGGGGTTGAACCGCCAAATCAAATATCTCGGAACCTGTATATTGTGCGAACTCGCTATTAACATTAGGCTTGTCCGCGTTGCTTGAAATCCCCAAACATTTTTGTACTTGAAATGAGATAAATATATATTCGGCCGTTGGAGAGAGAGAAAGCGAAGATGCTGAGTGCGAAAAGTGCAAGCAACGCGAACAGACCCATTATAAACGCTGCTTATGGTACCCATGTGACCAACGGAGTTTCGGCAGGTTACCTGCCGTGTTATGATTTTTAGGGCCTAAGCAGAATGGCTGTCTTATAACCTTAAGGCAGTGTTTTATGCCTTAAGTCTTTGTCTTATGTAAACGCACAATACTGTGTTAATGTTTCCTGTCTTGTGTAGTATACGCGTAACTACACAAGACAGAACCCAGGTAGCAGACAGTCGTCATAATGACGTGATTCTAACGTCATATTATGACGTATGTTACGTCATTTATTCCTAAAGTTTAACGTAAAAATGACGTATTTTTCACGGTCCTAAGTCACATCCCAACGACGTCATTTTCTGACGTTTTATTGACGGCAAAAATAGGTCTAATGTACGACATACCGGTTTCTAGAAATGTTTTTTATGAAATTAAAATTTTAAAATGTCTACTTGATAAACGTTTACAAAAAAATGTTCTTTTTTTTTATTTAAAAAAAAAATGTTTTTTTAACTGTTTCGTTACATGCCATGTGCGTATAGCCGCTCTCAAGGCGGTCACCCATCCTAGCACAGTACCGCGTCCGAGTCGCTTGACTTCGATGATCCAGTGGACAGTGACGATCTTCTCACCCTGATGCTTCCTTATTAACTGTACTTGTCTATAACAGGTACATCTTTAAAGTGTTCAAAAATCTTGTAATGATATCTTTTTGATAACACTGCATGAAATAGTTGTCATAAAACTATAATTACACACGCAACTAGATCCACTTATACCATAAATTCACCACGTCGTTCATAAAGTTACGAAACACTTTATAAATGTAGGAATATTCCTGTGAAAAATACTGTGAAAAATGTCATTTTTACGTTAAACTTTAGGAATAAATGACGTAACATGCGTCATAAAATGACGTAAGAATCACGTCATTATGACGACTGTCTGCTACCTGGGTAGTCAATTAAACGTCTATATAATGTCATTTTACAAAGTCTTTTTGACGTATTAAAACATGACGTTAAATATACGTCACTTAATCGACGAATGACGTTACTGACCAATTATGACCAAATATTGACGTCAAAATGACGAGTGCTTGCTACCTGGGAAAACATCAACACAGTATTGTGCGTTACATAAGACAAAGACTTAAGGCATAAAACACTGCCTTAAGGTTATAAGATAGCCATTCTGAATAAGTCGTTTTATTTTCGACCCAACTGGCCAATTAAAACTCCGTTGCTGGCGACGGAAATTGTTTTGTTTATAGCCATTCTGCTTAGGCCCTTACGAGGGCAAACGTGTTTTCGGAAGGTGAAAGTGAAATTTTCTGCGCGTGGAAATATTGTAATATCGGCAATAATATTTACTCTCCAAATCTCGAGGTACGTGATTATAAAGAGTAATGCATGCTGAACACGAATCCAGTGTAGCTTTTTTATTATCGTTGATGTCTAATATTTCGTAGGTGATCAAACCTGAAACTTATGTTTGGGGCTTATCCGCCAGTAAGCACCCGGGGCTGGTCCGCCAGTCTCGTCACTGTGGCGCGCTGGGCGCACGACTTCAGCTCACGGTTAGGTTTCCCTCGAGCGTGATTCTGTCTTCCCTTGCACGTGCGTCAGTTTGTATGCCAAGTACACGCAATGTATTTTGTAAATTCAAAAATCTAACTATAAGTGGTAGCTTTATATCTTTTTCACAAAATTATATTATCTAACTTAACTCAAGTGACATGTATTTCAAAAAAAAGATGGGAAATCTTTAATTTTTTTTTCACAAAATTATATTACCTAACTTAACTCAAGTGACATGTATTTAAAAAAAAAAGGTGTGAAATCTTTATTTTCTTCTTCACAAAATTATATTACCTAACTTAACTCAAGTGACATGTATTTCAAAAAAAGATGTGAAATCTTTAAATTAAATTGCGCCAATTGTAAAGAGAATATGTATATTGCTTTGAAAGATAATTGTTATGCAACTACTTTAAAAAAATAAAACCCAAGTGGTATCTTCGTATTCCTATTCAAGGATCTTCCTATTCTAAACCCAAGTGATAATAGCTTCTTAATTCTCTTTAACAAATTTTTAATATTACAAAGAATCATTTTAATTACAAAGAATTAAAGAAGTAACAGTACAAAATAAAAATATTTAATTAAAACAAAAGAAATAAATTTTTCTTGTAAAAAAACTTGGCTCAATATTTATTATATATATGTTATAGTCAAAGCCCGAAACGCAGGCATTCCTAGGGTTGACTAGTCAATCCTGGGGAACGACCAAGCGTCTTAGTCAAAGCCCGAAATAAGTTTTGCGTTTCGGCTTTTGACTAGTCTATCCTAGGAATAAGGGTGCTGTCCCATGGACGTCGGAATTATCGGAAAACGGAATCGGAAAGGTGGGATGGTGGGGGAGCTAACCAATCAGAATGATTCCGTTGCGTGTCTTCACATCTGGGTTCCCCATGGCGATCATTTTTCGGAACGGAATTCATGCATGTGCATGTGCATGTACGTAATTCAAATATCGGCGGTCACTGGTGGTTAAAGAGTGGTGATAAGTTGTATTTATATATTTATTTTGATCGGAAAAAGGGGAATATGATGTCATCTGCTGTAAGTATTGTAATTATGAGATATGTATGTTAAGTTATGTTATATTAGGTTATAATGTTGATAATTGACGGTCTAGCATACATTTCTAGCCCAACATACATATACAATATGCTTATAGTGTGGTTTCAATTTGTTAAAGACAATATATAATAAAAATACATTATATTTTGTATATAAAAGTACATTATATTTTGTTTATAAGTATGTTTTATTTTATAGAAATAAAAAAATGAAAGCAAAAAAAGCAAAATTATTTCTTATGAAAATGATAATGGAGTGGCAAAATACTCCACAATTATCTTGGCAAAGAGAGTTTCGAAGAAGACAGTTGCTGAAAGCTTTCGGTATTTATAGAATAATGAAAAGAAGAGAAAAGCAGAAGAACCAACGACGATTTTGGGTACGTCCAATATTTAACGAAGATCGAAGGCGCTTGCAGGGAGCAAGTAATAATTTAATAAGAGAAATGCAATATATTGATATGGAAAAGTATATTGAATATCTTCGTATGGATATATCAACATTTCATGAATTATTACGTCTCATCTTGCCGAAGATCGAAAAGCAACATGTAGTAAGATCTCCAATACCCGCTTCTACAGGTCTGGAAATATGCCTACGGTATCTAGCATCTGGAGATAATATGTCATCAATTTCGTTTGCTTTTCGAGTAGGATTGAATACGGTTCCAAAAATTATATCAGAAACTTGTGAAGCTATATGGAACATATTAAAAGAGAAAGTTTTTCCCGAAATCACTGAAGATTTTTGGAGAGAAAATGCCAACGAATTTGAAACACAATGGAATTTTCCTAACTGCATTGGAGCGATAGATGGAAGGCATATAATGGCAATAGTGGTACGTAATTTAATTAATTTTTGTTCTTACTCTGATTTAATAATAAAAATAATTTTTTATTTTTATTAAAAAAATATAATTTTGGTGTTGTTTTAGGCTCCACCTCACAGTGGTTCAACTTATTTTAATTACAAGGGTACCTATAACATTGTTCTCCTAGCGATCGCAGATGCAAATTATTGTTTTACAGCAGTAGATATTGGAGCTGAAGGTAGAAGAAGTGACGGAGGCATTTTTGCGGAAAGTAAAATTGGACATCATCTCATCAATAATATATGTAACTTACCTCCGCCGAGATCAATTGTAGAAAATGGTTCACAATTGCCGTTTTAGTGGGTGATGAAGCTTTCGCTTTAACATCTTTTATGATGCGACCTTATCCACGTGCCAACGATTTAAATTTACGACAGAAAGTATTCAACTATCGACTTAGCCGAGCTCGTAGAATTGTGGAATGTGCTTTTGGCATTTTTACGGCACGTTGGAGAATTTTTCGACGACCTCTGTCGACAAATGTAAACAATGCAATTGCAATAGTAAAAGCAACAGTTTGTCTGCATAATTTTCTAATGCAAAAAGATCTCGCAGTTTTCGCTGAAAAAAAAAACAATATATGTCTTTATCACTTTCAGATCATGTAAATGTATATAATAGTGCTTTCCAAGCATTACATTGTTTTGATAATAATACAGAAAGAAATAATGTAATTCAAAGTGCAGTGAACATTCGAGATGCATTCAAAGAATTTTTTTGTACTGCTGGAGCCATAGAACAACAATGGGAGAAGGCATTACACAATAATTTTTAAAAATTAATTTATATATTATTTTATAATGTCTACAATATTTTTTTGTAAAACTAAGTATAATATACGATATAACAGATATCCTCTTAATTATTTAATAGTCCCAATCTTTCCTCCGTTTCACGCAGTTTTATTAAGAACTCTAACTCTAACTGTGATCTTTCCCTGTAGGGAAGTCGACGCATTCCTTCTGCCAGTCGTAACATGAATCCATCAATAGGATTGGGTTGAACATTTGTGTTTAAGGTCTGTAAAAAAGCTCTATCTACTTCGTCGATGTTACTTGAATGTTGTCTTTCTGAAACCAAACGGTAGATTAAATTATTAAAAACTCTAATATCCTCATATTAATGTGTGTGTATATCTATTTCAAACACGAACTTCGTAAAGCTGAAGTCGCTACAGACAATTCAGAGATACTCGGTGATGGCGTTGAAGGTGGCCTGTTTTCTGAATCTGTGCAATCGTTGCTGTTAT
>NW_020218527.1:51199-71838 GCF_003070985.1 Temnothorax curvispinosus | reverse complement strand
GCAATCGTTGCTGTTATTCATAGGTGAATTTGAAAAGGAAGGTAAAGAAGCAAAAAGGTTATTTGTTACTTGAGCTGTGTCTTTCCTGTTTGGAAATCTTAAAGATGTACATGTTCCGAAAAAAATTAAAAATAAATTTAGTTGTTATTCAACATGTCATTTAACACGATATAACTTCAATATAACTTACTCTTTATATTCTAATGTATCATTAAGAAAATTCATTGCATCGTAATAGCGAAAAGATGGTTTATTTCTTTTATTTATAGAAGTACCTGCAGCACCACTTCTTTTTTCAATGCTCTGTATTTTCTTAAAATTCCTCCTAGCTTTTGTATAACAATCTCTTAAATATTGCCATTTTTTTTCGGCGTCAATAGGTGAATATGCTCCTAAAATATTAATTTAAAAAACATGTTTATAAAAAGAATGTAATGATAATGTTGAATCATAAGTTTACCTCCTAGACAATTGCTGACTTCCTGCCATAGATCTTTTTGCTTTAACTTAGTTCTTTCTTGAAGTGGTAGACGAGGATCATACAAGGCTGGTCGTTGTTGAACTATACTTATCAGCTCTTCATCTACTTCTTGTGGTTCTGAAGCATTATTTTCATTCTCTGTTACATCATTTAGGCTTTCATCCCCTGTTGTCTCCATCAAATTGATATCTAAACAATAAGAATGAAAACTCACTTATTGATCGTAACGAAAATTTCGTACTGTTTCGTACATTGCGTAAAAATACTATATATAATACTACATAAATACTACATACAAAATGTTTCATACCTGTCATAACAATTTTTCCAGCCTCATCCACGCTAAAAACCTGACATGCAGCGTCAAAAAGACCAAAACAAGAATGTTTCAAAATATTATCCATTTTCAGCAACCATCCGCAGTAACCACATTTTGCTGTCTAATAATAAATAAATGACATTACAAAATATAATGTATTTTTATTATATATTGTCTTTAACAAATTGAAACCACTATAAGCATATTGTATATGTACGTTGGGCTAGAAATGTATGCTAGACCGTCAATATATATCAACATTATAACCTAATATAACATAATAACTTAACATACATATCTCATAATTACAATACTTATAGCAGATGACATCATATTCCCCTTTTTCCGATCAAAATAAATATATAAATACAACTTATCACCACTCTTTAACCACCAGTGACCGCCGATATTTGAATTACGTACATGCACATGCACATGCATGAATTCCGTTCCGAAAAATGATCGCCATGGGGAACCCAGATGTGAAGACACGCAACGGAATCATTCTGATTGGTTAGCTCCCCACCATCCCACCTTTTCGATTCCGTTTTCCGATAATTCCGACGTCCATGGGACAGCACCCTTATTCCTAGGATTGACTAGTCAAAAGCCGAAACGCAAAACTTATTTCGGGCTTTGACTAAGACGCTTGTAACATATATACCTAATTTACCTAAATAGAAATCTTCCTCTTGACCGATAAGTCTATCGACCTAATTTCGAAATACGCGCGCGATATCGAAACTGGCGATACCTGCGCCGCCAGCGTCGAAAAAGTGAAAGTGACATTTCTCTAATAATCATAATAATATTGAGACGTCGGGTTAGGAGAAGAAGTATCTTAAATAAAATTTTTCACATTTCGACTTTGCGTCGCAATATCTCCGCTCGTAAAGCAAGTAGCGGAATATTATGAGAGAAACCCCCCTAATTGGACCCCAAACTATCGATCAAGCCTACTTAGAACTTGATCCATTTACTCGTTATCTAGGCCAGTAAAATTAGCTCGAAAAACACTGAATATCTACAAAACGGATTGACAAGCCAATTTTTTGAGGGTGAGTAGAGGGTCATAAAAGATGCCCAAATTCACAAAGTTCCAACAAAATTTTCCTGTGCGTCGGCGGCCATCTTGAAAATAGGGGTGAATATTTAAAGTTTGAATAACTCGGCTTCTATTGGTCAAATTTTGTTATTTTTTTTAGTTTTGTAGGGAAAAATATTTGCTACAACTTTTGTTGGAAAAAATTTTTAATAGCTGTCAAGGAAAAAAAGTTAAAACCAAAAAAGTGCCGTTAATTAGGAGTTGAACAATTTTATTGACACTTATATCGCCCCCTGTTAATTTGATAAAAAAAAATGTTTCAATAAAACTTGTAGAGGATTCAATTCTCTACAATTTTCGTATATATTTTTTTGCGGTGGCTCAAAAAACACTAGAGATAGAGAGCGCCAAAGTTGAGTGTATCTATAGTAAATGCTCTTTTTCGTAGGGAAAATTTGTGGTTTTATTGTGAATTGTCGTATATTATAAAACTCTTTTCCGCGAACTGTACAGTGTGTTATTGTGTGTGTGTTGTTTGTGTGTGTTATTGTGTATTATTTTCGGTTAGTCGTGATCTGTATTTCGAGCGTTTCAGAGTAAAATTTCTCGAAAATGAGCGAGTATTTTATTTGTAGTCCATATGCCAGGTCGATTAAGCATTTTTATCGAGGTTGATGGCTTAAGTTAATGTTTTTTTTTTGTTTTTTGGGTCAAAAAACAGGAATCTGTAAATAGTTTTTTTTTGTAAGTCGATGCAATAAAAAGTTATTAACAATTTATTTGTTTAAATTGCCCTAGCAATCAAACTATACATCCTATAAAAAAATAAACTAGAGAAAATTTGTTCCTCTCTTTTCACGACGAACAAAATAGTGTTTGAATTTTTCCAAAATCTTGATTATTGACGGAAATGTGTCAATTTTTAGGTAATTACTGCTTATGCGTCGCGGAGTACCCTAGGCGTGCGCGCTCGCGCTCAATTGTACCACACGAGTTTTGCTCCTTTAATTTTAATTTAATTTGCTTTTTTGCTCCTTTTATTACAATTAAGCGCGAGCGCGCACGCCTAGGGTACTCCGTGACGCGTAGGCAGTAATTACATAAAAATTGACACATTTCCGTCAATAATCAAGATTTTGGAAAAATTCAAACACTATTTTGTTCGTCGTGAAAAGAGAGGAACAAATTTTCTCTAGTTTATTTTTTTATAGGATGTATAGTTTGATTGCTAGGGCAATTTAAACAAATAAATTGTTAATAACTTTTTATTGCATTGACTTACGAAACAACTATTTACAGATTCCTGTTCTACGACCCAAAAAACATAAAAAAACATTAACTTAAGCCATAAACCTCGATAAAAATGCTCAATCGACCTGGCATATGGACTACAAATAAAATACTCGCTCATTTTCGAGAAATTTTACTCTGAAACGCTCGAAATACAGATCACGACTGACCGAAAATAATACACAATAACACACAATAACACACACAAACAACACACACACAATAACACACTGTACAGTTCGCGGAAGAGTTTTATAATATAGAACAATTCACAATAAAACCACAAATTTTCCCTACGAAAAAGAGCATTTACTATAGATACACTCAACTTTGGCGCTCTCTATCTCTAGTGTTTTTTGAGCCACCGCAAAAAAATATATACGAAAATTGTAGAGAATTGAATCCTCTACAAGTTTTATTGAAACATTTTTTTTTATCAAATTAACAGGGGGCGATATAAGTGTCAATAAAATTGTTCAACTCCTAATTAACGGCACTTTTTTGGTTTTAACTTTTTTTCCTTGACAGCTATTAAAAATTTTTTCCAACAAAAGTTGTAGCAAATATTTTTCCCTACAAAACTAAAAAAAATAACAAAATTTGACCAATAGAAGCCGAGTTATTCAAACTTTAAATATTCACCCCTATTTTCAAGATGGCCGCCGACGCACAGGAAAATTTTGTTGGAACTTTGTGAATTTGGGCATCTTTTATGACCCTCTACTCACCCTCAAAAAATTGGCTTGTCAATCCGTTTTGCCATTTTCAAACCTAATTTTACCGGCCTCATCGAGATCTCAACATCTCGGGTACTCGCAACCCGTCGCGTCGCGTAAAAGAGTCACGGTCGGTCTCGCTCCGCGTGTACTTGGCACGAGACACTACCGTGTCTCTTGATTCCGATAATAGTATTCAATCAATTCACATACCAACAACCGCATTGTACTTTCAATAACTCCACTTTGTTGATTTCATTATCGAGAGTCGAATCTTTTTCTTTTGTTAATTCTTTCTATTCATTAGAATTACTGTCTTTATTGGCAGTGACATATTCGTAAAGTGCAACGAAGCGCAGGGAATATTTCTTTTAAAACAAGTGTCAAGGTTCCTGCTGGTTCGATTACCAAATTGATTTCCGCGTTGACAGTACACACTGCGTCACATTTGGCAAAATTGTGAACTTAGAAAAGCGATCCAAAACGATTCGACAACACGAATGTTCTCTATAGGAGCCTTAAAATAAACAAAAATATTCATGATAAAAAATTTATGACAAATTATTCATTACAGCAACATTTTAAATGCTACAGCTGAAATCACGTATCTGAAACTTGATAAGACTACACATTTTAATTAATAAGTTGATATTTATAAAATTTTGCTTAAAAGAGAAATAAATCCTTATCGGTTGTTTCATCGCTTTACGAGATTTATTTTAGCACTTATGATACACAAATTATACATACATATATACATATATATCGTACATACGTAAGAGGGTGTCGCAGAAAATCGAAAAAAAGTGTTATTAAAAAAACGGTAAATTTTTCATGTAACGCATTCAAGATCGATTCTACAAATTTGTTTGATATACGTAAGACGTTCTCTTAATCGACACCAAGCGTACAGGGTGAGCGTTCGCTCGAAAATACTTGATCGTAGTATCCCTCGCTTATGTGAAAGGAAATGCCGTTTTTTCCCTTCTCTCTCGCATCGCTACGCTTATTTAATCGAAGAGATATTCAGAGGTTCACATTCAAACGGCTCGCCTTGTACGTAAACGGAATGAAAACCCTGTATTGTATCGCATGTGACTTTATAACAAGCCTAGTGTAAACGCCGCGTAATCGTCCGAGTAATTTTACTATAGTCTACGGTCAACCATAAATACAGAGATGCATACGGCGATGCAATCCTATAACTATTCGAAAGACGTCTAAATGACGAAATGCCTAATCATATTTCCAGGTCTCTTTCAGACGTCGAAGAAGCACTTTAGATTTGTTAAACGCTTAAAAAACATCTTGTTGTTTTCATCGTTACCCAGGTGTCCTAGACCGGGGATTTGTGCACGCGGAATGCATAGCGCGATTCTATGTCAGAAGAAGTAATCTTTTCCTTCGGCAAAACACACACACACACACACACACACACACACACACACACACACACACACAGACACACACACACACAGACACACACACACGCACGCACGCACGCACGCACACGCCGACGCACGCACGCACACACACACACACACACACACACACACACACACACACACACACACACACACACACACACACACACACACACGTTCGAGCAGTAGTTTTTAAATAAAGACAATTCAAATCTAACGAATGAATGAGTTATATACGACTTACTCGCTGAATGTGTACGTTATTTTACTATCCCTCTAAAAATTTCATTCCGTACGCATGAACTCTAGGGGACCACCTGTATAAAAGACGTTCTAATGTCCATTTCTATCAATGCAGATTAACTTTAATCTCGGCTTAACTTACTTTTGTTTCCTCATAGAGGAAGCTTTATTTATCTTTTCTAGTTTTGAAAATTAGATAGAAAAAGATGAAAAATAAGTTAAACCGAGATTAAAGTTAATCTACATTGATAGAAATGGTTACAAGTCTTTAAACTTGAACTTAAATAAATCTTATTTTTAAACGATAAGCTTCTCATAGACATGTGAGAGGTATCCTAATTTACTGTTATTCTCAGGCAGCCTTTTAGACATCTTCTGAACATTTGCGTTACTTGTATTAGTTATTTTGTATAGTTTTGTCGACGATTTAAGCGTATTTCTTGAGGCTAACAGTCCGTTTCCTTTCTTCATAAAAAAAAGAAAAAACAAAAGAAAACGAAAGAATACATCTGTACAGTGCGCCAAGCATCGTATTGGGGTACTCCCTCGCAAAAAAAATATTGTAACAAGTTCTAACATTTAACATCGTAATATTTATACTTAACGCGGAGAGAATCGCCTAATCCGACAGCCTGGAAACATTTACGAACGAAAAGCAAATATATACTAATGAATTGAATGATCCCACTACATGATTGGCATAAGCATCATCACAATGAATTTAATTTATTAAATCCGGATAAACGACATTGAAATCTTAACCAACAATTTTCATTCATAAAAACAAACTCCACATAAAAAAAGTTAGATAACCACCCATAGTTCCTATACAAGATTATTTAAATGATCATTCGTGGATATAATATTCGCGCAGGATCCTTTTTAAAAAACGTATATAGCATTTGATAATTAAAAAAAAACCTGTTATCCTCGCAATATAAATATGTTTCATAAGTTATTTTTAAATTAACACAATATTCTTCTTATAAATTTAATTAAAGATGCTATGAACGCGTTTATACGATACAAATTTGAAATAATATGTCCTACGTTTTTGCAATTTACAGTAATAACTCAATGTTTTTGTAATAATTTAAGAAATTGTTTTTTTTTTTACTTTAATTTTCTTATGCTTTTCGTTAAAGATCTTCGGTATTTGTTTTGTCATTGTTTTTATATAACATAAGAGTTCATAATTGTCAAAATAGAACTATTAGTTCTTTGTGCAGACAAAAATGAAATAACGATTTTAGCGATATTAGCACGCTGAAACCGATTCGTCCATTGGTTATAAATAAACGCCATTTGCTGCGTTACGTTATGCAAATCATACCATCAAATTTACGGCTACTCGCAGCAAAGCTTGGAATGCTTTAATGTGTGTTACGCTATTATTATGTCAAACTTTACTTTCACTTACTAGGATTATAATGTTAAAAGAGAAAAACTGATATTCGAATGCTCGCAATGTCGAATTGAAGCTGAATTGGGAAAATCAGAAACTGAGATATTCTAAATGTTTATAGAAAATAAATTATTTTCATGATAGAAGACCTTATTGACAATCAAACATTTCATTATTGGGAAATTAATATTTTTGTTTGTTTGGTAATCGACTCAAAACACTTGAATATTTTATTTTTGGTGAACTAATATTTTCTACTTTATTAATTATCGATCCAAGACATTTGAATCTATATTTCTTTTCTTATCGTTATAGTTGATCAAAAATACTCGAATCAATACTTTACTTTAAATCAATTCTTGTTATCAATACCACATATCGCGATTGATATTGCATACTTATTTTTTTCTACGTATATTATAAAAGAAAAGATATTCTAAACTGATTCTAATCCTTTACATTGTAATATCCATGGATATACAAATATCTGCAGACAGAGCGTAAGTGCTGGTCTACAACCTTGCTTTAAAAAGTATTTAAGCTCTAAGCCGTAAGAAATTGACCAATCACAGTGGAATATGAGGAAAATACTCGACTATGATTGGTCAATTTCTTACAGCTTAAAGCTTAAATACCCTCTAAAGCAAGGTGGTAGACCAGCACTAAGGAACTTCTTTGGAAGGGAGTGAAGCCTGAGGAGTAAGGAAAAAAATCCATCGCGACTTGATTGATCAGATTTAGCAGTATAAAACACGATATATGTAAACACAGGAGGTTGATTACGGTTCTTGAAACGAGGTGAAAATTACAAAAGTGAACAAATTTGCTAGGTTTCGACCAATGAAATCATAGGTACTCTAATGAATTTCCTCACTTTTGTAATTTTTACCTCGTTTCAAAAATCGTAATAGATCCCCATATCTTTTTTCATATTTCGTGGCAATTTAACTGAGGCATTACTGCGACTTCAGGTTATTCCGTAATTAAAAATAGTGCCTGGAATAAAATAAAACTTTTATTCTATAAAATGCCGGATTGTTGTGCGAAAGACTGTAAAAACAAAAAAACTTATAGTTAAAAAAATAAGATTCAGTTAGAATAGGAACGAGAGCGTACTCCGTGTCATTAACCGCTCATATCATGCCATCATCGTGTCATATGGTTGATCACATCAGTTACAATAGACTTTCAATCTCCTTTTCTCTTCCAAGCTTCAACCCCAAGGGAGTCCTTATGCTTCAGATATCCGTACGCATGGTAATATCTACAAGATTTTCGCTTTTTAACCTGCAAAACCAATCTGGTTTCTGAATTTTCCAATACAATTTCAACGATCGCCATTCAATCCTAACAAAGAGCTATTTCGGTTGAGCATCCTGTTGGGTCTGTTGCTGCTGCTGCTGTGTCTGCTGCGTTAAGGTTTGCAATCTCACTTGACTAAGAACAGATGGAGAGACCAGATTCGAGGCGGAAGTGACACCCACATTAGGACTGCTACCTGCAGCAGCGGTGGAACCGGAAACTGCGGTACCCGGGCTAGGACCTGAACTAGGACTTTGTCTCACCGCACCAGCAACCGGTTTCCCTTGGATAGGCGTGGTCTGTCGTAATTGAGAATTGCTGGCGGTCACCACTTGAATGGTTTGCTTCAAAGCTGCGGGCGCTACTGGTATCACACGAGTCTGCAACGGTGACTTAGCCAGTACGACTTGGCTAGCCTGAGATACCGATTGTCCCGTAGAAACCTGCATATATAAAGTAACATCGATAAGCTCTACAGTTAAGCATTTATTAGTTGCGTATTCATTAATTTCGTTCAGTCATCTTTCTTGTGGATGTTCTCGTGGATGTCCCGATTTTTTATAAAGTATAAAAATTTAGCTCTAAAAATGTTCAATTGATTTTTTCAGATTTTAATCATTATTGCGTTATAGTCCGCGAGTAATTCCACAATAGATGCCTGAAGAATCTAATAGAACCAACTTGGTAGAAATTTTTTAACGTAAGGACCAATACGCAAAACTTGAAAAAGAATCTCTGTTTATTCCTTTACGTACGTGGGTAAATTGCTGCATTGCCGAGGGTTGCACGTGTTTCATTACTTGATGAATTTGCTGTACCGTCATGGTTGTAGGTAGCGATTTTGTGGGTTGCACGATGAGTTGCGTTTGCACGCCAGCCTTGTTTGTGACTTGAGCCAGTTGCGCGACCTTCTGCGCAGGCAGTTTTCTCTGCGTAATGATCTGCGGATGAAGCGCGAGCTGACGTATCTGCTGGGGCGCGGTGCGAACACCCACGTTAGCTGTCTTCACGAGCGTCGCCACCGGAGTACCACTCGCGGAAGTGCCTGCCTGCTGTACCTGCAAACCGGCCGGAGCAAACAACTGCGCCGTTGCGAGTCCCGTTGGCGTGGGTACCTGCAGCAGAGTCACCTAGCCGATTACTCTTGCGATATAAAATTGTGTTTAATTTTCTCTCTTTTTACATACAGGATATGAGTGATATAAACTTGATCAATTTAGATTTCCATACCTGTGAATATTTGTATTATTTTCTTTAATCTTGCCTCCTTATTAAAACACTCACCTGCGCGACTCCAGCAGCAGCAGCCTTTGTTTGTTGATGTAACGTTTGCCGCTTCAGCAACGCAGTCATTTCAGTGTCGGACATTGTCCTAGTCATTGTCGGTTTGCCCACAGCGGTCTGCCCTGTCACCGCGCCCGCAGTACCTACGGCACCGATACCTTGCTTCATCAAGGTAGTCGCTGCTGCTCGCTGCTGCACCGCCGCCGTGGCCGACACCGCGACAGACACTTTTTGACTGCCGGCAGCTTGAGCCTGCAGTGCTTTAAGCTGCTGTTGCCGCAGTAAGTGCTGCTGCCTGAGGTACATCTGCACTGCCGCTGGGGTCTTGCTTCCCGACGTTGTCGTGGCCATCGTGACGCCTACCAGACTTCCCTTTTGGCCACCCGCCGCGCTAACGGAAGTTTGACCCGCGGACACCAAACTGCCCGTCGCGATTCGTTGAGCGGTCTGCTGTATATTCGCCGACGTCGTTCTCACGTCCTGCATTGCCACTTGCCCAACTCCAGGTCGAGCCTTGACCACCGTAGTGGCTGTTACCGTTGTAGCTGCTACGTTGCTCAAACTCACGCTAGTCGCAGCGACTTTCGCGTTGGTTACCGTTGGAATCGCTTGGGACAACTGATGAATTTGGGATGCAACAGAGTTTGCGCTCGCTTGCTGTCCAGCTTGTTGCTGAGTCTGTTGCTGCTGTAGCTTCAGCTGTTGCTGCTGTTGGGCGGCTTGTTGCTGCTGCTGATGCTGCAGGAGTCGTGCCGCTACCTGTTGTTGCTGTTCCGGGGTTAAAACCTGTGACTGTAAGTCTCGGTTAGCGAACATCTCCTAGAATGTATTAAAGCAACGAATAAATACGGTTATAATTTTGATTCTGTGAAATATTCTTGAATGCGAATGTCAAATTCAAGATAAATTAAATATTGTGTTAAATATAATTATTTTCTATCAAATTTATTTTTATCTAATAGACGAAAATGAATTTTAATTTTGTCTCTTATACTAACTGCCTTATTGAGCTTCTCCTTAGCGATTCTATCGGCGCGTCGTGTAGCAACTTCAATCGGCGTTATTGCATTATCGATCTGTACTTTGTATTCGGCTAGGACAGCGACGTTCGTGGGATTTTTCATCGCTGGATTCATGACGGGCTGTTTCACGGTGGGCGTTCGGTTGTTGAATACGGACTTCATGATTTCATACCTCTGACTGCCCATCGTCGTAAAAGAGCCGTTTCTGTCTTGATTGTGTAATTGCGATGTTCTCATCGATCTGCTGCTCTTACTTTGTTGCTGAAAAAAGTAAAACAAAGATAATATCACACATTCATATTCGCCATGGGTAGCGACTGTGTTTATACACGACTTGAAGGGTTCTGTTCGGGGCCGCTAGGGACGCGCAACAGTCGCTACCCATGACAAGCGGCCCCGAACAGAACCCTTCAAGTCGCGTATAAACAGTCGCTACCCATGACGAATTATGGGTTTACTTTAATACTCTTTTTTTGTTACAACAGATAAACAAGTAATGTTCAGAACAAGATTACAGTATAGATAATTTTTGCAAGAAATTATGAATGTATATGCGATATTGCCAATATTTCAGTGCTATCGTGCTCGTCGATACCAGAACTACATACCTCGGAGACCGGCAGCGTTTTGTAAACACTTCCCTTCTGTTTCTTCTGCTTCTTCGGCGTGGTGTCGTACAGGAGCTTGCCCTCCTCCCTAGGCATTATTACAGATTCGTATCTTCCCCTGCAATGCTTGGGTGATCTGAATAAACGCGCGCCGTTGTTGATGGTATCGGCAACCATGTCCCAATTGGGTGTGTGACCGGGCGAAAGGATCATCGTGTTCAGCGGTAAGCTCTGGTAGTTCTGGATGGAATGCAACAGACCCCATTCCTCGTGGACTGACCAGTCCATCGCTTGATCCGGTTCCGGTGAGGTCTTGACGACGTGTGACGAAGTCTTCAAGACCGGCATCGGTGGACGCACGATTGCGCGATACTTGTACAGCTTCATTTCACGGCGCATCTTCATCAATGCTGGTGACGGCCGATCGAAGAGCGATCTTGGTGCGTACACGGACTCCTCTTTGTGCCGCATCATCTTCGCTGGTCGACAACCTGCGACAAGAGCAACGTTTAAGCTAATCGAGCAAAAGAAGACAAACATACGTAGCGAAAAGTTGTTAATATTTGGTCATTACTACGATTAAAGCGTTGAAAATATAAGCTAAGATATCTGAATCTAAAATTTGCGTAGAGATTTATTTTCTTCATATTTATTACAATTACAATTAACACTATCATAACAAGTTATAAGACAGCAAATGACTTAGTTGGCTTTAAAATATATGTGTATCGATCGCCATTAATTTATTAAAGACAAAAATAATTTATATCATCTACAATCTGACTCACCATCATCAGTGATTTCGATCCTGCTCCTGTTTCGTTCCTTCTTTACGTAAATCGGTGGCAGTTGAGCCTCTGTCATAGGGATATTCTCATACAGAAATCCGAGAGAGTAATCGATATACACATCATTATCCGTTATAGGAGGAGTCGGCGGGCACCACATCTGGAAGAAAGTTTGATTAATCATATTCTTCAAAGAACAAGATCATCAATTTAATTCTCTACTACTCTGCTACATTTCATTATTAATTGAAAAGATGCATTTTTATCTTTCTCCAGAAGTATGATATATATACTTTTTCAATCTCAAATGTATGCTGCATCTATTTAGCACTTCTATAACGAATAACTGACCTCATCTGTCACAAAATCATATGAAATTATTGCTTTTTATTCTTTTACGGCATAAATAATAAAGCGAAAGATTAATAAAATATATCAATTATTATAACGCAAATTACATAGACACTTTTAATTTTTTGTAAATTTGTTCAGTACTTAAAGAATAAAAATCGTATTATTTTGTACTTACTGGCATTTGCTCCATCGTGTGTTCCGACAACCAAATCTGCAAGATGTTAAAGTTATACGTGAGATATCATGCAATTCACGAGAGAATTCTCGCTCTCATATGAAGTCCGTCTCTGTATTCGCTAAATTTAAGATGTGCTATCGACACGTTTTTACACAGTATAGCTTTAACTTTCGTGTAACCAACACCGTGAAAATTTTATCTTTAAATCATGAATAAGATTAAAAACTGAATTTCATTAATTAATGATATGACGATAATATTAATATATATAACAAAAATATAATAATAAATAATTTCGAGACTACAGAAAGACGGACTCGACAAATAAGCTTCCAACAAATAATGAAAATAAAGAAAGAGAGAAAGGAGGGCAATATTAATCTCTCCTGTATTTTCGTTCATTTTTAAAGAGATTAAAGAAATATATAAATTATAAATTCAAAAAACTTTTAGTTATATAATATCGAGTCACGAAATTTTTCGCGTTATTCAATTATAATAGATTTTAAATTATAAATTTTGTTTCGAAATAAATTCAAATATATTTACTCAAAATAATCTCACTTTTTGAGATTATTGATTGAGTCGAGTTTTAATCTTTAGGATATATTTGATGTCAAATCTTAAAAAGCTGTAGTAATCTCAAAATTCTTCTAAGAAAACGTAAAATTTGCCAAAAGATTTATCATAAAAATAAAGGATAGGGCATCCTGTAGACGCTCAAAGGTTCTCGTTCCTCTCATTCTAAAAAAAATATCCTGAGAAAGAGTTCTTCACGATATATTCCTTTACATCTATTACTGCGTTATTTACTTTTACGTATGCTATGTACATATACGGAATGAGAGATACACATAGAAAACGCATATAAATGCCACAAATAGACGCAGTAACGTATAACATATCTCACTCATGTGCCTGCTCATATCTTGTTGCGGACTCCAAGTTTGGAATGGCAAAGGCAGTGTTTTGGTGCCATTTTAATGGAACAATCTTATTGGAGCTCTTTTTCTCTCTCTTTTCTTTTTTTACGCGTACTATAAGGTACATGTATCTTCTCGAAAAATGTGCGGTCATGATAGCCTTGCCACACCAAACTGACATCGAAAGAAAAAAGTCGTTTCTTCACGTTAAATCGCGATTAAATATAAACAAGCACATTGAGCTGAGAATGATTTGACACCAAAACGGAACTGAACCTTTGATCGACACAGACTTGGAAACGCATCAAGAAATAAGGGTACACATTTCGATATAGCAAGGAATATCTCGTTTATTTTTTTTTCTTCTTCGAACTCTCGCTCGATCATACAAAATACAGGCACGCAACTTAATTATTATTACTGCGTGTGTGTGTGTGTGTGTGTGTGTGTGTGTGTGTGTGTGGCGGGAGGAGGCAAGTGAAAAGGGCGAAGCGACGACATCCTTATGCATACACAATAATATATATAATATATATATGCATAATATATATTATATATACACACACACATATATAATATATATTATATATACATAATAATAATATGTATATATAATATAACAATCAAGTCATTGTTCGAATTACGTAGCTCAAGAAGCGGCACGATTAAAAACCTTTTCTCATTTTGGCTGCCTCGATACCTTTTTCGAGTACTAACCGAATCATGCAACTGTCCATTATTTCAAATAAATTATTATCAGAGCAAATCTTTTCCAGACTCAAGTAAAATTCAAATTGAATTACTGAAATAGCGAAAAATAGAATGGGATCGAACTATGCGCTTCGTTCTATACTCTTTATATTATTCTTATCACGTTTCTTGCTCTTAATTCCTGTCGATATATATGTGTATGAATAATTTAGTGTGGCGCACTAGAGAATCGCACTTGACCAACATCAGTTCGGTTCTCATTTCTAATATAATACACTCGTCCATTTCGCTCATCACGCCGTTTATATAAATCGCTAGGCATATGTGACTGAAAATCTGCCTCTTGCTGCCTGCACCTTCCCGTGCATTTTAAATTTAAACGGAACACATTCGCATAGGAAAATAAGGGAACAAGGTAGATTCAAGATCGTGGAAGGTGCAGCCAGGAGAAACGGATTCACTTGATATCTTTACAACGAATAAAGATGAGATGAGGGGGCAACGAGCCAGAGTACAATTTACAACGCTACAAATATTACACGTGTATTATCCGGTATAACCCGGAAGAAATACATTATCGTAATTATATCGTGATTATGTACAAGAGGATGCGTACTCATGTCCTACATTAACGCCGAGCGTGTCTATTTTATTCTGTCTCATTTTTCTCATGCGGAAAGCATCGTTTTTTTCGCTTTTAATTGTTTTCACGTAGACTATACTCCAAAAATTTCCTTCTGTCACATTTAAAACTTGTAATGTAACTTTCTTCATAAGGAATTTTTCTCACGTGCAATGCTAGAGTTCATCTGAAACTTTTCTCATATATGTTTCTTATAAAATTTCTCTCCCATAGAAATTGTACACGATTATTCTGAAAGAAGAATCAAATAGCCACTGAGCGATAAACGTAGGATAAGTACGGGCAAAAGACGCGTTATCAAACGCGCGATTAATTACAGGCGTTTCTAAAAACCAGGTTTATTAGTCCTCATCACATGAAACTTCTTATTTCATATATCCCTCATTAGAATTCTATCAACATTTATTATTAACTTAATTATTAAATAACAATTTCTCACGCTTACTTTTTATTTACTTTTAATTTCTCTATGAGAAATAAGCTGATAAATAATTAAATAAAAAATCTAAATAATAACAAAAAATCAGTAAATTGATCTAAATTAAAATATGCGAGAAACTTTTACAGTTCTATCATAAATTTTCAGACAAAAAAAGGGAAGAAAAACAGGATATTTTGTTCTTGCAGCTCTCATTAATTGCAGAATAATTTTTTAATTGCAGAATAATCTTTTTTTTAAATTAACTTTTTAATTTTATTTTTACTTATTTCCAAAAATTTTTTATATTTTCTACAATACATTATAATCAATTTTTTTTTCTTTATACAAGAAACGAAATTTATTTAAGATGCATCTAAATCAGGCCTGGACAACTTCGAGCTCCACGACGCTTCTCCTTTTCCATCCACGGAGAGTGGGGGAAAGGAGTTTCTCCCCTGGAGAAAGTTTAGCAGGATGAAGTTTAGCAGGCATGACTAACTTCATCCAACAATGGAACCCCTTTCCCCCATTCTCCGTGAATGGAAAAGTAAAAGTGTCGTGGCTTCGGAGCTTCAAGTTGACCGGGCTCGATCTGGATCTATATGCAAAAAAATAAATTCTTTACTTTTTCCCTTCTCGATGTTATTATGCAAATAATGCACAAATATTAAAGAGTGTGCGCACTTTTATTGATCTCATATTGAAAGAATATTAATGAAAGAAACATCGAGAGATAAGAGTATCACGCGACAAATGCTAAGCATAAACCCGGCATAACGCGTATAGTAGGCGAATAGCAGACGCAGTAGTAGAGCAGTAATGTTTGACTGACTGGTCAAATAGCAAATGCATTCCCGATAGAATGACTCGCGTCGTCGATTACCACAATGATACTTCAACGTGGCTCAAGATATCGTGATGCTCTTCAGCTTTTCGGACCGTGTCGTTGCGATGGAGGAGGAGGAGGAGGACGAAGAGGAGATCTGCGAAGAGCGAGGTCTCTTCTGCGACGGATCCTCATCGCTAACATCGTTAGAGCCGTCCTCGTCTTCCAGCGAGCTCGGTACTGTTCTGGCGCGCTTTGCTTCCTTACGCAGCCTCCTGGACTTGACGTCGGACGAGTCGCAGCCCTCGTGATCGGCCTCCTGTTCTTTCAGCGAGTCTGACAATCGAGTGGAAAGCTCTTTATCCTGGATCTTCGTCTCGCAATTGACGTTGGATTTCGATTGACCCGATGAGGCTTTACTGCTGTTATTCCTCGTGTCTAGACTGAGAATGGCCACGACCTTGGCCGTTCTTTGAGGCTTCTCGTTGGACAGCGATGTGTTCGCAGTGTTCTCGCTTTCGCTACTCGTCGACGGGGTCCGCATGTGCTTAGGGCTCGTTTTAAGTCCGCTCCCGGAAACGGGAGAGGACAATGATGACGATGCCGACTTCACCGAGAGGGCGGAATTCAAGAGCAATCCCGAGCGCGTTACCCTGGATACTTGTTTATTGCTGTGACTGATCGATATGCTAGGTCGGGGTGTGTCCGGACGGCGTCTCGCCGGACCCTCCTTCGAATCCGGTGGTTTCATCGGTGGTATCGATCTACTACGTCTGAATGGCATCGGAGGACCCAGCAGACCGTTGTCCTGGCACTGCTTTGAATTCCGGGTCGCGCACTTCTCGACTCGACCAGGCAATACCGCGTCGGCTCTCGCAGAAAAGTTCACGGTCGCTACGGACCTCGTCATCGGTCGCGGAAGGGGAGTATCCGGTCGTCGTCTCGGGGTTAATTTCGATGAATTTTGCGTCGTCGTCTCGTCACCGCTAACTGGAGGTGGAGGCGGCGTCCACGAGTGACTTGCCGATCGCGTGATCCTGCTCTGTTCTGCAACTGGATGCTGCGAGTTGTCGGTTCTTCGCGTTCCCTGGCCCGTTTTTGTTTGCGAACTATTTTTATTCTCCGATACTAAATCGATCTTGTCGTTCATCAATCGCGCGTTACTTTCTTCTAAATGATTGACAGTTGAGGGAATTTTTGAGCTGCGAGTCGTTACACCTCGCTGAACCGTGCTATCTACTTTTCGTATCTTGCATTTGTTGGGTTCGTTTGAATTAAATTCGTTTGCCAAAGGCATTAAAAAGTCGAGCGCATTCGATGCTGTGTCACTTGTTTCTTTTTCCGCTACTTGTGGCAAAGCGTTTAAATTTTCGCTTTTCGAATTGAGTCTCTGATCAGACTTTTGCACCGAGTCTATCGCTGATTCGGCGTCGTCATTAGCTTCATCGCAATTGTTCTTGTCTTTATCCTCGACCGCGTTACTATGAGCATCGTCAGTATTTACACTAGTCTTAGAATTTTTCTGCACAGTAGAAACGCGGGATATCGCAACCGGTTTAGAAGCCGCGTCAACCGCATCAGAACTATCGTTTCGCAACGATTTAGAACGCAAAAGGGGAACCGAACGACTCGAGGGTGATTCGACGCTCCTGTCCGACTCTTTTGGCGCGGCAGCGGTCAATTTCCCTCGCACGTTGTTACACAAAGAATTGGCTGACGCACCGAATTCCGACTTAGACTTGACCATCGTCTCTTTCGGACACTTCAAGGATGCATCCGGCTGTACCGTGCTCGGAGGAGACCGAGAATCCCTCGCGCTGACATTCACGTCGAGATTCTCCGCGTCCTCATTATGATTTACTTCAGGCTCAAGCTTCTTGTAGGTCGTAGATAGCATTTTATGCGAACACCGCGTCACCTGAACGGAGCAGACCGTGATTAAATTAGTACCGTTCGTGATCTTCTCGTCATTTCTCTCTTTCTCTTTTTTAACATTTTGACCGTCCATTACATTATCAGTTGATTCCGCTGTTTTCGTTTGGTTTGATTGCGTTTTGGCAACTGGTGTTGTTGAATCTACCTGATCATCGACAGATTGCTCCGCGTCAGAATCAGTAACATGTTGCTCCACTCCGTTCGAATCGATCAAGGAAACGAGATTGCGATCGTCCTTCTTTGGATCTTTCTTGTCCTTCGACGAATTTTTGTCAGTCTCCGTCGCTCCCGTCTCGGTGATCTCGGTTTTTGGATTCTGGTCGGAATTGGTGGATACCTTAGCATTCGCGTTGACCCGAATGCTTCTCTTACGACACAAGTCAACTGACGAGGAGAAGGTTTCCTCGGACTTTGCGCGATGAAATTTCTTGCGCTGCCGTCGAAAATTCGGCTTTACTCCGGGCAGGATCGGGCTTACATCCAGAGTCCAGAGATTGATCTGAACATTCCCACGAGATCTGGTGCGTGGACTGTTTAGATCGAAATGATTCCGGCTGCACGACCCAGAACCCGCCAGGCGGCCTTTCCGTCTCGAGAAACCTCCACCTCGTTCGGAATCGTCGCGATTGTTCGCTCTCCTGTCCTCGTTTCCTTCGTCGGCCTCCTCCTCCTCGTCGCTCTCTTCTCTTTCTCCGTCTCCTCCTTCATCACCCTCTCCTTCCTCCTCCTCGCCCTCATCCCCTTGACTCTGACTCTCCGTGTGACTCGACTCTTCATCAAGACTATCCTCGACCACGTCTTCCTCCTGTGACTCCGAATCCGAGTCCGATTCAGTACTAGTAGTTTCGTTTTCGCTCTCCGACGACAATTCGCGCGCGCGTCTCTTTCTACTACTGCCACGTCTACGCAAACTTCTTCTACTCGGTACAATTAGCCTCTTACTAACTAATCGCCTGGAACCGCCTTTAGCGGCAGTGCTATTAACCTGATTCTGCGCATCCTCGCGGCCAAATGTCAGCGGCTTCTCGTCGTCGTCAGCGAGCCGCATGCGTCGCTCCTCCTCCTCGCGCAGTGCCCGCAACCGGTCCAGCTCCCACTCCTTTTTCTGCTCCTCGAGCTCCCGTTCGGCTGCGGCCAGTTGTGCTGCGGAGAACGCACCTTCGGACTCCTCGACAAACCTCATGGCGTACCGTTCGATCGGAGTCAGCTAGATAAAAGATTATAGAACCATCAATCAAAGAGTTAACATTAAAGATTACGTGACAAGCGGCATGCGAGATAAATAATACAATAGACAAAGTAAAAAGGAAAAAGGAAGGCAATGTAACTGGCCCAGCGAATCGACGAGATTTCGAAAAACGTTTGACCTACCTGAGAAATCAGATTCTGAACTTCCTGTTCCGCCTTGCTGACCTGCGTATCGTCTTTATCAGCTTCTTCCAGCGGAATGTTCTCATCAAACTCGGCAAGATCAGCGACAGCTTCTGCTTTCGCGGTCTTCGCAGCCTGAACATCAAGATCTTCCTCAGCAGCGGCGAGAGCGCTCTCAAGAGCGCCCATCGCTGCTTTTTCCTCCGTATGCTGTCCTGAAAGACTACTCTGAAACGTTCCTGCTGCCACGTCCTTGCTCCAGGCCTTCTCTCGATCCCGATTTTGCTCGAGCACTTCAGCCATACGCGCTGATGCATCGTTCTCCGTTTGATCAATGTTAAACAGGTCTTGAATGGTGGACTGTAAATAACCTCATTGTTACACAAAAAGTAAACTAAATATCTCGTTTTCAAGAAACTTAATATATTGCCAAAGACGCCGATAACAATACTTCGCAAATCAAAACATTATTTTTCAGTAAATACCATAAATTTTATTAAGCTTGAAGTAGTATCGTAAATAAAAAAATATTTAATAGAAATAAACAGTAATATAATTCGTTCAGGTCAAATTCTTATCGAGCACTTACACTTTTGAAGTACGCAGTGGTGAAATTGCCGCCTTCAATAGCGAGGTCTCCTAGCAATCGTTTCTGATTAGCCTTCTTCAAAATGTTCTCTTCAACAGTCTTCTCACTAACTAATCTGAAATGTAAATCATTATAATCCTTCATTATTATCCTCTTGTCGTTACATACACTAAGTCGAACTGCCTATTTTTACAACATGTAACAGAAATTATTCTAAATATTTTTTCTTACTACCTCGGTCGAAAGTACGTACTTTCGGCCCCGGTTCCACGGCAGAAAGTCTCATTTTTATGCCTTGGTTAAACTACATGCGCGCCATCTAGAATAGCGGGAGTAAAAACTTAGTTGCGTGCACTGGCACTCAATATATGACAAGATCCCTACCACAATATTACCACAAACCCGGGTGCCCGACTACGCGTCGGGGTGTCGCGCGCGAGGCGAGGCGAGAGTGAGCCGGAGGGCACGGACGATTCACGCTGGCGCGCCGGAGATAAACGCCAACGCGCTCGTCGTCGCGAGCGTAGCTGCCGTCGCGTCGGATCAGCTGCTCGGCAAAACAAAGCACTCGCGGCGAGAAGGCGAGATCCGCGTATTTATACCTTTATTTATAGATGCATTTGATTTGATGCCTGCCCCCGACCAGCAGCACTCGCTTCGCTCGTGCCGCAAATGTCGGGGCAGGCATCAATATCTTCAACACACACATGTCATTCTTCCGTACTTTCGACCAGGCAGCAAGAAAAATAGTATACACTACA
>NW_020218527.1:30196-50799 GCF_003070985.1 Temnothorax curvispinosus | reverse complement strand
CCTTATAGTGTAATATACTATTTTTAATATTAATACAATTAGATATTTTTTTTATCAATAAAATATCCTACGTTTTAAAAATTATTAATTTATTTTTTTCTATCATATTTATATTATTAATTCACGCTGTGTACCTGTAGATATGTACATCCCGCGTTTGTCCTATTCTGTGGCATCTGTCTTGCGCTTGGGCATCCATTGTGGGATTCCAATCGCTGTCATAAAATATTACTGTGTCCGCTCCCGTCAGATTCACACCGACACCACCAGATCTCGTCGATAGAATAAAACAAAATATTCGTTTATCGCCGTTGAACCTTTCCATCAAAACCTGCACATAGAATAGTGATCTATTGAACCTATTGATATCTTTCATTTAATTTTGCAACAAAAATGTGTCTTGCATGTATAAAATTTTTTATTTTTCTTGTTAGGCTCATAAAATTAATCGTTATATGTATACCTTTTCAAAACTTCAGCAAAAATTAATATGCTCTCAATAATTATTAAAATTTCAAACAAGATCAACAGTTTAAAGGACCGTCTACAATAGCCGTAAAAGTAAGACGTAAGCAGTAAGCTATTTGACTAATGGGATTTTTACAATTCAAGAATAATCGACTATGGTTGGTCAATAGCTTACTGCTTATGTCTTACCGCATACTCTTTCGGCTATTGTAGACGGCCCTTAAGAGTTTAAATGTTCGTGCAATAAACTGTAATATTATAGCATTTTGTTAATGGCACATCAAACTACCTGACGTTGATCCACCCTAGTGGTGCCGTCCAATCGCAGATATATGTGTCCATGGAAATTCAAAAAGGCTTCTAATACGTCCAACATTCTGGTCATCTGTGTGAATATGAGGACCCGATGATTTCCAGATTTTAGCTTCCTCAACAGACGATCCAGCGACTGAAGTTTGCCGCAATCGTACTGGATCAGTCTGGGATCAGGAAACTGTGTAAGCATAAGGCCCGAAATCGGATGGAATAGAGATAATTTCGGCGACAGTTGCCGCTGCAATTCGGTCCACAGACGCTGCTCGCCCCACAGCTTGTGCGGTGGTGGATGAGACACATGGAACCGAGGTACTGGCGCGCGTACAGCTGGCACGTAGACTACATATCTGCAAGTATATTGAAAAACAAGGAAAACTTTATTCAATTCCAGAAAAGATAGCGATCTGAATGGTAAAGACAGCAGAATCTTATTTTTCAAAAGCTTAATTTCAAATAATCACTACTTTGATAGAATTGTAATTTTTGAAGCTTAAATACCAGAATATTTAATATTGGAAATTAAGAAAAAATAATATCTAATTAAATGTTTGTTAACAAACATTTAATATTAACCAAATATCAAAATATGTTAAGGCTTAGTGTAAAATTATTCTGGATATTGATTACACTTATAAATTATGTCAGATATTAACCTTTCAAAAACCTCTTTGAGTTCTTCAACAATCTGCTCCGTACTTTTGATAGCTTCCGCGAGCGCTTCCGTGTGCGAAAAGAACTCTTTCCGAGTACGAATCTTCTCCTTACTTGTCGCGCAATGTACCCAACCATTGTGCCAACGACAGGCTGTCGTGGGCTTGCCGATTCTCAAAGCCATAAACAGATCTTCACCGTAAAGCGGACATGCCGCGCATCTTCGTTCGTTGATATTTGCCAAGAGATGCAATTTAGCCTGTCTCCTCTGCCTCCTATCCTCTTCCAATTGCGGCTACAAAATAATAAATTAAAATTTTCTGTTAATTGAGTGCACCTAATGAAATAATTAACATTTAGATGTAAAATCCATTAGATAAAATTGAAACTTTGTTTATTTTTTGTTAAAAATGAAAAGAAAGAATAAACTAAAGAAGAACCGAGTTAGTTCGAGTAAGGCTCCTGGATACTCGTCGTTTCTGATGTCATCAAACAAGGATAGAAGCGGCGAGTACCCACGAGCCCTAACGCGAGTTCTTTGAGAGTTAACTATGCTATCAAATTCCTCAATTATTCTTAGAAAAGATTAAATTATTAATATCTATGTTTAATTACCAAATAAAACTCGGATTTCGGCTGTTCTTTACTCTGTGCCTTCGCGACCTCCTTCTGAGCCTGTCTGGGGACAATACCACGTATCGACTGTGGTTGTTGCTGGTTGACTGTCTGCTGGCCGTTGTTTCCGCTTGGTGACGATTGCGAAGCGGTTACGTTCAGAGGAGGTACCCTCATGACAGGTCGGCCGCTCGGAGTTGTCACTACTCCACTGACGACCTTGTTTACTGTCGTGGCACCCGACGTAGACAAACCCATCAGCGATTTAGACAGCACCGTTAAACGCGGTCCGCTCGATGTCATGACTGGAAACGAAACTGTCGATACAAAATGTGTTACTTCTTTTTTTTTTAATCCGTTGGTTACTGCTAACAAGCTTACAGAGTTTACGAAAATAATGATAAAAATTGTAAGCAAATCGCGGAAACAAACCTGTGTTAGTGTTCTGTTGACTCGGCGTCAGAATGAAGTGTCTGCCGGTAGAAGTTTGAACGAGTTGCGCGAAACCGCTAGGCACCGCTATTCTTTGGACGGAATCGCCTTGCTTGACCGTGACGGTCTGTGTCGTTAGTCGTTGAATGCCATCTCTGATGCTAGCGTTTCCTACTGTAATCCTTTGCGCGTTCGTCGCTGCTGTGGTCGACGTCACGGTGGTACTTTGCGGATTGTGCCCCAATGTTGCCACAGGAATAGCTATTTTATGAACATTTATATTTTATACTTTTTATTAAATACAGTTTTGATATATTTTATTATATATATTGTTGCTAATAGATTTGTTATCACTTATATAAAAACTAATTATAATTAAATTTTTTCGAAAATATTCAGACGTTAATGTGTTTTCAGCAAAATGTGAATAATACGAATATAAATATAGTAAATATATCCAAATATATTACGCAATTCACTTTGATAGACTTTGGATATGTTGTAGAGCATCAAAAAATATTAGATCCATATTTCTCTTAACTGCTTAGCTCAACGTTTGGGAGGTAAAACATCCCTTTGAAAAAAATCGGTTTTTCTCTTTCGAACCGACTATCCCCGAAACTACCAAAGGTAGAAAAATTTTCCAAAATAGAAATTGAATGGCTTGAAGAGTACCTTAAAACAATGACAAAACATTTTTTTTTAATTTTTATTTTTTAATAAAAATTGATTTTTTTTAAAAGGTGTTTTACTCCCTAAACGTTGAGATAAGTAGCTAAAAAAAATATGGGTCTAATATTTTTTTATGCTTTACAGTCTACATATCCAAAGCCCATCAAAATCAATGAGGGACACTTCCGACCGTTCTTAGTTGTTAGAAAGATTAATTTTTTTAAGAATGTGTCCTTAGTTCTAGAATGCTTATAAACGGTAAGATTATAAACAAGCTGGCCCAAGGAATAATTATTCTAGCATCACTGCAAGAGTAATTGTCTAGCAAGAAATTCACAGCGACAGTCACTGATCTATGATGCATAATAAATTCGTATTAATTTTATGTTTATATGTGTAATTACCCAAAATATAATACAAAGAAATTAAATTAACGATATATTCGGATATGTCACAAAATTATAGATATAGATATAGGAACATTAAAGGTGAAATTTCATGGGCAGTGAAAAGCAGCAGCAGATTGTACTGATTGGCTATAAAATAGAAAAGTTCTCCAGTTCCTAGAACTTCTCTATTTTGTAGCCAATCAGTACGATCTGCTGCTACTTTTCACTGCCCATGAAATTTCAGAAATGAATGTATTACGCCTATTGTGGGTTTAAAAAAGTCTATATCAATCAAAAGAGTTATCTTTATGAGTTAGAAGCAATCAAAGGAGAACAATTTTTTCGCGAATTAATTCACATTACATTCATTTAACATGTTTTACACAGAAAACTAAATAAAAAGTATTAATTAAAGAAATTCGAATATTTTTTTATGTAAGAGTGAAAAAAAAAGCGTAATGAAAAACGATTGAGTACAGACTGTAAAATTTGTTATAAATTTGTAACATATCGTACTAATTAAAAATGAGTTAAAAACAAAACAAAAGTCGCTTACCTTTCACGCTACCCTGATGCGGCACCAGTTGCAGGGAATAACCTTGCAATTGTTGACCACCCGCGACTCTCAATGTAACACCTAAGAATAAAGAGTTGTTGAATTTCATGTTTGAGTGATAATATGAATGTACACACATTGACTTTAAATATATCAATGAAATCGCTGAGAAATTATAAGAAACAAAATAACTTAAAATTAATAAAAAATTTATTTAATATAATCGGATGCATTAACGGTGTCTCATGTCCACATTCACAAGGAAATTTTCAACAATTCAATAGATTCAATATTTTTTTGTTCTTTGTCAATATGAAGTAGTTGAACAATACAATTAATCATGTAAATGTGGAGTCACTTCTTAAATATATATATTATAAAAACATTTAATTTCAAATATAAATGCGCATCTAATGTCAATGTATCTAATTAGTCTTTCATTAATTTGATTATTCACATAAATTTTAAGGGATTCTTTCTTCTTTAATTATAACTAATAAAAATATCTTCTAAATATAAAATTACAATTTGTATTGCATTATACATAGATAATCCTGTTAAAATGCTTCCCTCGTAGCCCGGGATAAGGGTTTTCTCATGTGCGAGGTTTTCTCGAGTGCGTTAATCTTTTCATGACCAATAGAAATATTTCATTTCGGTTATTTCCTCTCTTCATTACTATAGGTTTGGCAACTAGACTCCAAATAAAAAAATATAAAATCTCACAACTCCTTTAACATAATTCACAATTTTAAAAAAGTTGCAATTCTATCATTATTTTACTTATATCAGTGCATTTGTTATCTTGTAACAATACTAGCACATACATATGTTTTACGTACATACACAATCAATATATTTTATTTTTTAAATAATACTGGTACAATTATTATCGCTAACTTTGAATTCTTTAATATCGGTACCTATTTTGAGACTTGCAAAATGTAATTTAATTACTAATGATAAATTGGCCATGAAAATGTTAACGACTAACGCGATAAGATATAATAGTCTGGACCTACCTTGTCCCGGACCACTCTGGCTGGTATTTAATGACTTTATCAAGGGGGACGTACCCACTCTTGGCGTGGGTAGTACGCCAGCCAGATTCTTTAGCCTAGTCTGCGTTTGCTGTTGTTGCTGTTGCGGCTTCGCTTGATTTGATAATCTAACATTGATCTTGATCCTGCCGGATGGACACCTTGGCGCCGGTTCTGGTTGGCTATCTATCTCCTCGATAAGCTTCCTAGGCGTCCGCAGACGATTCACTCTGTGCGCACCGAATGCACTGAGCGTCGTCTCCAGATTTAACAGCAAAAGATTCAGGCTAGACAGTTGGATGTGCTGCAAAGTCAAATCACAATTTGTAGAGATAAATAAGTTGGTCACTTCAGTTTTCAGTATGTAGTCAATAAATCAGAAACGCCGTGAATTTGCGTTCTGTTGTTTTTACCTTGAAGGGATCGTAATCAAGCGCGCTCCAAACTAACGAAGCGGTCACAAACTCGATTGCTTCCATTTGGAATGGCGATACAGTCGGTCGCACCTCGAACAAGTTCGGATGATTACACACTTTTCGTAGTTGCATTAATACATTAATCACACTCAACAGATTCCCGCTGGCAAGCGTTTCCTTCGTCCTTTAACAATATGAGATAAATCAGTGTCAAATGCAGGCAATATCCGTAAAAAATAAGAGAAGAATACTTTGTATTCAAAAAGCTTTCAATTTCCAATCTATCATTAAAGAGTTCACTTACTTGGCTCTCGACATAAAGTCATCATACAGAAATCTCTGACGCTTCGACAAACGGCACATAACCACGTGCTCATATTTCTTCGGCAATTGCTTTTCCACTTCAGTTTTTAATCGTCTCAAGAGAAATGGCCGCAACACCTACGGAGAATGTAATTTATTAAATATAATACATAAAACAAATAAAAGTAAGTGGTACATCTAAGCTAATAAAATTCAAATTCCTTCAGTAATATTATAAATTAAATTAAATAAGGAAAAGAGAAAAAAAGATGAAAGAAGGTAAAAAAACTACGTACAGACCTTATGCAGACGACGGATTATATTCTCATTGTATTCGCTGTTCCCTTCAATCATGCCTGTGACAGGATTGCTAAACCACTCTTTAAACTCGCGATGAGACTGGAAAACGTTAGGCATAAGAAAGTGCATGAGCGACCACAGTTCCATCAAATTATTTTGAAGAGGTGTGCCGGTAAGAAGTAATCTCCTGTAACAGATAAACCGAAAAGATATAGTGATGTTTCAGTGAAACAATTTCCATCAATTTTAATTAAAGTGATGAAACACAATCAGTATAATCTAAAAATTCATTACTTTAAAATTTTTAAAAAATTAATATACACTCGTACAAAAAAAATCGGTCAAAAAAAATCGTAGGAAGATTTTCAAAAAAGCATTTTGTAGGTAAAATGTTACAGTTTGTGGTATTTGTATTGAATTTTGTGAAAAAAATTTTTTTATCAAACTGCAGTGTTAAAAATGTGTAATTTTAAGGAATAAATCAACATTTTTAATTTTAGCACCAAACAAGGAAGACAGAAAAATTTTTTTTAGTCACCAATACCACGTTAAAGCTGATATTTTGAGCTTTAAAATGCTTTTTTTTTGTTTGTTCTACGATGATTTTTCATCGAGTTACGTCATTTTTTCTAAAAAAATACAGGTTTTGCTTCAAAGTCATGTAAATCGGTCAAAAAAAATCGTAGGAAAATTAAAAAAAAAGCATTTTGTAGGTAAAATTATGTAGTTTATGAAACGTTAATTGAATTTTTTGAAAAAAAAATTTTTAATTGAGTTTCAAGTAGTCAAACATAAGTTAATTTTAAGGAACAAAACAATGTGTTCTTTTTTAAGGCGTACAACAAAGAAAATAAAAAAATTTTTTAAATCCACCGAAAGTGCGTTAAAGTTGAAACTTCAAGCTTCAAAATGCTTTTTTAAATTTTTTTTTACGATAATTTTTCGCCGACTTACAGCAGTTTGAAAATAGCCTAATTTTTAGGGTTTATGAAGTGTTCCCTATTTTTTTTGTACGAGTGTATATTTTTTACGATTAAAAGTTCAAGAAATTCCGTAAAATTAATATATTTTAACGTGGCTTAATGTTTCTTTACTTTAAAACTTGTTTTAAAGCGTAAATTAAACTGTTATATTTAACGGAATTTCAATGCGACAATGTTGTAATAAATTAATTACCGTTGTGTCTGGAAGTTTAAAAGCAACTGCCATCTCTGCGATTTGAAATTCTTGATATTCTGCGCCTCGTCTAAGATAAGATATTTCCATTTTTTCCGTCTAAAGCTTTGGTGATCCTGTATTACTAACTTGTAAGACGTAATGCATATATGGAAGGCGTTTGGTTTTGTCCAGCCTACAAATATAGATTAGAATGTTAAATTTTATGACAATCGGACGATTACCATACGATTATAATAAATAAAACAATAAATATTAATTGTTTCTCCAGACAGGATTCGTATGTCAAATAACGATCGATTTTTGACACGCGAGTTTTAATGGAGAAAAGAATTTTACTATCTCGCTGATTAATAATACAGACATTGTCATTTCGAACTAACGCCCGTTGTCGGCAGCGAGTAAGATAATTAGATAACTAAATAATCGTAGTAAAATCTTGGAAAAAAGAGAGAGAAATACATGTTTTAAAAAGTTGTATGTAAGTTACCCGTTCGCTTTTGTTTTCTCTCCTTCTGTGTGCCGTAATATGTCAGTATTTTAAAGCCGGGACACCATTTTTTGCATTCCATTTCCCAATTGAGCATTACAGAAGTCGGCACGATTATAAGATGCGGTCCCCAGTTTCCCTTCTCGCAGGCTAAATGCGCCAACAGCGCGATGGTTTGTATAGTTTTACCTAGACCCATCTCATCAGCCAAAATGCCGTTTAACTTTCTGTCGTACATCGTGACAAGCCAGTCCAATCCTATGTGCTGATATTCCCGAAGAGAGTGTTTCAGAAGAAAAGGTATTTTAGTGACAACCTAAAAATAAATATAATGTTATAATATAATGTTAAATGCATTAAAAAAATACAGGCATAAAAAAAGTGGTCTTAAACAAACATAATTCACGGAGTTTTTCTCGTTTAAAGATTTGTAATTTAAAAATTACTGACACTTCAATAATAAAACATAATAAAAATTGATAATGGTAAAATATTCTGCATAATGTATAAATTTTATAATTAATAAATTTGTAGTGATTATTTTCAAGAATAAAAAATAAATATGTTTATTCATGGGAAAATTTATCACTGTTAGTTTTCCTTTCGTAAATGATGGTGAGCAAAATTGCTGCTTCACCACCTTGGATTGAAAGGATTATTTAGCGAACATTTGAATTTCTTGGTACCTGAAGGAAATGATTAAAAAAAGCAAAAATTTGTAAATACAAATTTTCACTAAAAAAGCAATACTTGATGAGAAAAGTATTTCTTTCTATATGTTTTTCTTTACATATAACATACATACATATAAATAAATAAATAAATATACATATATATATATATATATATATAAGATTTAATAAAATAAAACACAAGTAAACTTACACTAGTAGTGAGCAATGTATTTCCCTTAGGCTGGATGCTCTCAGCTAATGCGGCAACGTTATCCATTTCGTTATGAGCGTCCGAATGATCGTTTTCTGTGATCTGTAATAAAGAATAATCAGAATAATTTTCAAAGAATAATTTTCACAAAAAAAAAATTTTCACAAAGAATAATTTTTTCAGACAAATGCCTCATTTCACAGCACGGATAGCAATCGAGATAAATGAAAACCAAATATCTCATACTGTCAGTAGATGGTAAAAGTATCATCACTGTAATAATTTATATAAATAAAAGAGTTTTCATATAATAAAAACGTCTTTTACAAATTGAAAATATCTGTACATATACATAATGGCAATAAAAGAAATTAATTCAAGAACAAAAAATAACCCAATCAGATCTCAACAAAAATTATTAATTTGTAACGATGATTAAGTAAACTATATGTTTATAATAAAATTCAATTTGAAGTAAATGGTCTTCATTATATTGTTATATAAAATAAAAAAAGACTCACTCTACTATCCAATTGTTTTTCCGCAGAGGGGTCTTCGAGAAGAGATTGAAGTCCCACATCTACCTCGGTATCACTTTGAGTCCGAGTCTCTTCCTCGTCACTATCGCAATCGCTCTCTTCGCTCTCACTTTCGCTGCTAGTTATTTGGTCTTCGATTTCCTGTACTGTTTCCTTGTTTTCTTTATCCGTATCTAAATAAAGAGTAATGAATTGATTAAATCAACTAGCTCTATTCTTTCAACAATAATGTATAATCTCCGAAATTTTCTCAGACAAATGCCTCATTTCACAGCACGGATAGTAATCGAGATAAATGAAAACCAAACATCTCATACTGTCAGTAGATGGTAAAAAGTATCATCACTGTAATAATTTATACAAATAAAAGAATTTCCATATAAAAACATTTATATAATAATCAAGATAATAATAAATAAAAGTTCATGCTTTAATTTACGAAAGTTGTTTTCTTTAAGCCGCTTATAACTCAAAAACTATTGATTTATATATTGTTTTTGTAGAGTAAAACAATTCAAAGACATTCAAGTAGCGCATAAAATAAAAAAGATAAAAAAAGCGTGCTTGATCTAGACTTCATACAAAAATAATAGATATTTATTTAAAAAAAACTTTAAAAGATCTATTAAAAAACTCACCTTCGGCCTCTTCGTTCACGTCCATCAACATGTCCGACATATTTGTATATTTGGCCGTGAGTTCGTCGATAGACATTTCATTGTCAGCCTAAATAAGTACGAACATAGTTTTATTTAAGTCTGACAAGAACGATTTGCGATAATCACATGATAATTTCTCAAAATAGAGAATCATGTACCTTAAGTTCATCGAGCTCCCGCTTATGATCGATTTCTCCCTCGAGCCTTTCCTCTTCCATGATAGTATCTTCTTCGTCCGAGGATTCACCGGACGCCGCGATAAAGTCCGCATCTGCATCAACTGCTTCCTCATTTTCCTGTAACAAAAATCATAATCTCATTTTATTTTTTAATAGGTAAATCTTTAAATAGGCGATAAGTTTATAGTTCTTTAAAATTGGATTTGTCACTAATTTCAAAAATAATTTTAATATATAAAAATACGTTAAGTTTTTATCAATTTATATTATATATAAATATTATACAAAAAAGATGACGTATATTCAAACATTTATTTTACTTTTGAGAAAAAAACACATACATTTTGCTCCTCTTCATTCATCGCGCTTTGCGGCGATAGACTTCTATTACGATCTTCCAAATAGTTTGATGGTAAGTCCTTTAGAAGATCTTCCAAGGGTATTTCCGATTCTCGTTTTAACAACTCCACTTCCTCCTTGTGATTGGTCGTTAATTTCATTTCCTCTTCGGCCTTAGCTATGGTCTCTTCGTCGTCATCTGAACTCTGATTTGGCTGGAATTCCTCTGTAATAGAATGTTATACAATAAAATTAGATTATTTATACAAATATAATGGTAAATTTAAATTAATTTATACAATATTTAATGTATGTAATTTAAATCAACCTATGTATACAATAAGCCCCAAGTATTAATTTATGCATTGCGTAAAGGTTAGAAGTTCTGCTTAAACTGTGAAGCACATGTGTTTTATTATAAATTATAATAATTAAAATCATTGCATTAAAAATGACAATGTTATATGTCATGTAATTATCAACTATACTATGCAATAATTATATATGTAAGAAATCTTAAATTTTGTCATGCACAATAATTTTGCATTTTCAATAATAACGGCATTGAAGTGAATGAACATGTTAATGTGTGTTAATGATTACATGCATTAATCAATGCACATTTATTATCATAAATAAAAGTTAATTATATTTTATTATGTAAATTAAACGTACCGTCGGAATGACATTTTCCCAATGGAACCGGCGAAGAGATACGTGAACTATTTATGGAAGCTGGAATACTCTGTGGACCATCGGTCTTGTTGAGACCCTCTGTCAGCCACGTGGAATATTTCTCCGTTTGACCCACAATGAAATTTAAATGTTGATCCAACGCCTTCTTTCGTTTTTCTTCTAGCCTCGTCTGCTGCTTATACTCCACCAACTGTTGGCAAATTGCAATTACAAGAGTTATAATAATGAGAGATTGCTAGTATTGTTCATGGCTAGTTTTATTTTGTTTTTCTTTATTATAATAATTATGTTCATACCTATTTATCTTGCACTTATAACAGTTATTTTTAAAACGTGTAAATGTTATGTAATGTTTAAATGTTGTTACTAATTGTTAATAAGAAATGTTATATATTCGTATCCAAATACATTTACGAGATTTCGGGTTTATCTAATTGATATATGTGTAATTCAATGCGAATGTCCTGCGCTAATACTTTGGTTGAATTTAGGAGAAAATAAAACAACCATACACAATGCGCAGACTTTGCTGTTCCCACAACGAGCACACGCTTCCGATAAAGATACATCAAGAAGGTCGGCTTAATTAGTGTGGGGTAGAATAAAGCTAAATCAATGTAGTTTCCATAAAAAATGATATATATAAACAAAAATTGTTTTATTGAACTAAATTGATAAAAAGATTGATTGCTCGATTCATCCAAGTTTCTAAATGTGCAAATTTCAGCTGTTTGCTTACTTTCTCGACATTTGTCCAGAAGGTTTTGATCTCCTTGGCGACCAAGCTGGCGATCTTCTTCAAACGTAGCTCCTGCGACTTCTCAGCCTTCTGCGCCTGAATCGCCTTTTCTTGAAAGTACTTTTGCACCATTCGTGCGCATTTCTTCGCTGCCGCCTTTTTCCATTTACGCTCCTGGGCGAAATCAGCGGCCAACCAGACCATTTCCTCCAGCAGGTAATCCCAATGAGCCTTGGTTCGGGTCGGTTCTTGCACCTTGGGCAATCGCCGTTCCGACCATAATCCCTCGCGTTGCAGCTCCTTAATCCTCTGCACTACGTACGCCTCCTGTATCCCAATAATCGTAGCCATTAGCATAAAATTTAAATATATAAAAAATGCATTTAATCTTTGCAAAGAGGAAACATACAATACATATATAAGTTATTATTAATATACATATTAACAAAATAATTAAATAAAATAAAGTTTTCTTAAAACGTGTTTGATAAAAATAGAAGAAAAAGTAAAATCCATTAAGTAATAAAATTGACTCGTTTTTATATATATAAATAAAATAATAATAATAATGATAATAATAAAAACAAAAAAAACTAGAAAATTATATCCAGATGATATATGAGCTTACATTTAAATGAGACACGTAAACTTTTTTTACACCGCACAAAGATTGAAAGAGATGGCAATTACCTGCCGCAGTTTTTCCGCAATATGCTCCGGATTGTTCGTGATATCACAGGAAGTAGTTATAGTAGTGGGTGTAGACAACTTAACGAGCTTAACGATAGGTTGGGGACTATTGAGCGCAACTGTTGTTATAGGTGTTTTCGGGGTTGCGACGGTGGTGACCGACGGCGACGACTTTTCCACCACCTGACTCGCGGCCGAGGTCGTCGGTTTTGACGAGTCTGCAACCATTGACGTTCCACCTGAAACGATAACATCGCCTTCAGATTGCTATAATAAATCACGTGAATTATAATACATAAATCAAAATGTAAATCGAAGAGCCGGATGCGACAACAGCGTATGCTATTCAAAGATACTTCTGTATTAAATTAGCAAACGTAGACAAGTATCATATACTTCACGCGAATAACGGTTCAATAGATAGGCAAATGATAATACTTTGACAGCGTAACTCCACAGGAGACAGGCAAGAAACGAGATAATACACATCCACACGGTCGAAAACAACAACAACTAAACGCGAGAAACAAAAACACTTTCAAATACGTCAATTAAAATAAACTGCTTTTGTGTCTGAGACGATATACATGTGTATACATATGCATAACGTAGCGAGACATACAATGTTCTTACCAAGCTTCAAATAAAAACATGCGTTTGCACTTAATAATGATCAGGTCAATCACCACAGTATTATTGTAGATTTATACGCAACATGCTACACTTGTCTGACTTATTCTATACAGTTGGCATACATTGAACGTATAGTGAATGTATAGTATGAAAAAATTAGATGTTATATAGCTCAAGATGGCAGTACAAAATTTCTACATGAACTTTAATTTATAGTTTTAGTAGCAGCAGACAGTTCTTTGGCGAGCGTTTCCTGATCATCGTTCCAATAGTTCAAGTCGAGAGTACAATATATAACACGAAAGTACATAATGCGTGAAAATAATTGTTTATGAGGACTTGCAGCATCTAACTGCTCAAAAGCGAAACCAATATGGATCGGCTCAAAGATACGAAGAGACAAATGGCAGGCGATCTGCGGTAATCACCTATAATGAGCGTAGGTGTTACGGTAGAAGCGGATGGAGGGTGAATGGTGACTGGTGAAGACTGGATTGCCGCTCGGAAGGCAAACACCATGCCATGGCGGCCCCCTTGAGGCCTACCTGGTATTTGTCCTAAGTGCGCAAATGATCATTTATTTATACAAGCCGAATTTCAATTCATTATGACAGTTAAAATACAACACGAATAAGGAAAACCGCCTATCTTCCGCAAACAATAAATGACAAACTATTTTCCTATATGATATGAGAATTCTCCCAATCCAAGGCTCTATATCTAATGTCTTTCTCGTTATTTTTTTTCTTGCTGATTGCACAATAGATACTAATAGAATAATGTTGAGAACTTGAGATGATCGTTGTTATTTACAAAAAGAATATTTAACCCTCCACTGCCCTCGTTTAGCAAACGAATGTTAGTGTTAGCATCATGTCGCGCCTGTATGTCATGTATTAGCATAGTATAGTATAGCATTGCCACAGTTTTCTTAGATCAAGGGCCACTATTTCCCAACGTCTGTTAAACTCTAACCGATCGTTAACTTTTCAGAATAGACAATAGAAGTTGGTTATTTTGAAAAGTTAACGGTTGGTTAAAGGTTAACAGATGCTGAAATAGTGGCCCCAAACATAGTCTTGTAAATAGCGCTTTCAAAGTCAAATCTAAAAATTGTACTAACAAAATTTTAGAAAACCATATAAATATAATCTAAAAGTAAATAAAAAGTTGTAAAGTTATAAAAAGTCAAAAGTTTTAGAGTCAACTTTTATATCTATGCAAATAAAAAAATTAAAGAAATAAGATGTAACGTTAGCGATTGCCTAACACGAGGGAAATGGAGGATTAAATAACATATATATAAAACACAAATAAAAATATAGATAGAATAATGGTGAAAATCCAAGAAATATTAGACATTAATTACGAAGAATACATATTAAAACAAATTTGGAATTGATTGCTTAAGTTATATCTGTAAACTGTATCTTTCTTTTATATAATTATATAAAAATACTATTTCAATTTCTTGCAAAATTTCTTCATATATCTCTCTCGTAAATATGACATCTGTCGTACACTAGTTGTGATACGCAGGAGAAAGAGTAATCTACTTCAACATATAGGGTGAGAAAAGGATTATTATTTTCGCTTATGACGTCATAATCCAATAAAGCTATGACAATATTCAGTCGATTTTCTCTAGTCTAAGAACTCGTATTCTAAGTTTTCCTTTACGTGAGAATGAGCAAGTGACTGGAAGACAGAGCGTACAACATCCTTATTTTGCGCAACTTGAAAGAGATTAAAGAAAAAATGTTAGGATAGAAAAAATTCTTTGGCTCATCTTACGATTAGAATAGAGAAAGGCGACTATATATTCAAATTCGACTAAACACTTAAAATTAAAAATACACTGAATGAACAGTAAACAACAAACACGAATTTTCGCTATTAAAATACGAGGAATATGTGTGATGCTTACGGAACATTCATCGGAATTCAATTAGAGAGCGAATCGATTTGTTCAGGAAGTGTAATATATATGATGTTTACACACGTTTTTAATGATAGTCTTTTCCGTTCAAAATAATAAGAGAATGTAATATCAAGACCTCTGACCATGTTATCAAAAATCAAAAACATCAGATGAAAACATCAGATCATCGTTGCTCGAAGTAACGACAAAGAATTAGACCCTTTGTACCACTATTTATAATTACCTTGATGACTGAGCTGGGCTAGAGCCGCAGCAGGCAGGGTGGTGGATACCGCTACCGGCGTAACGCCCGCCCCAGCGATTTTAACCTCCGCTCTTTGATTCGGGATTTGGACTACCGTGGAGCCGGATGTGACAGTTGTGACAGTAGTCGTAGAGGTGACGATGGCGCTAGTAACTGTCGTGGTAGTAGCAATAGTAGTGGTAACAGCAGACAGCTGCGAGAATTCCGGTATCGACGACAGTGGCGCGGTCAGATCCTCGTCATCGTCATCCGGATCAAGTCGATGCTGACGCAGAAAGTGTACAAACTGCGGTGTCGGAGATCGCTTCCGCCAGGTATGGTAGTCCATCATGTTGCCACCGGCGTGCAAAAAGAACAGTTCTGACGCGTTCTCGGCATACTTCTCACGTACGCTACGCATCCGCCGCATCTTGTGCTCCATTATCCGCCTACGGCAACCGCTGGCGTCGAATGAAATAGGTTTCTCCATCGTTTCCGACAGTTTCAGTCGTTTCCTCGCTGGTGGCGGCGGCGATTGTACCCGTACCTGCGGCGACGATACCTGTGACGATGACGACGACGACGACGACGACGACGACGACATTGGCGCCACAAACACGTTGCTTATAGAGGTGCGTACGAGTTTCGGCGACGTTGTCAGCATAAGCTTGGTAGAGTTCTGTGACCGCGACACCGCCGGTGACGAATGAGGCGACGTGCCGGCAATGCCGACAACGTTGCGCGGTGGTGTGCCCGCGATGTTGACGATTCTTGTGACACCAACTTGTTGCGTTCCGCTCGTGTTAGATGTGGCATTGTTCGGTATGACCTGCGAGTAAAGACACGTAAGTGCTAATCACAAGCGGAGAAAATTTTATTACAAAATTACGTCAAATTTATGCAAATTGTTAGTTACAGAATAAAAAGATAATAGAGATTAAAACTATCTTCAGCAATTGTTACCAAGTACAATTATTGGCTAATTAAATTAATGATAGACCATCACAATTACCGAACACTATTAATGACCAACGAATAATAAAAATAAAAATTAAAATACTCGATTGTGTGATTAAATTATTAATTGCTAATCAAGATATTTCAAATAATGAAGCTAGTTAAAACATACACTTTATGAAAGGAATATATTTATCATCCATCGTTATTTAAAAGACTGTAACATATATCCGTTTCATGAAACATAATATGCAAACTCTGGTTATTTGTACAAACGTAGATACCTGTGTGAGACCAGGAACCTGAGTCGTAATAACGAACTGTTGCCCACTAGTAGTAGCAAGCACGTTGAGGCCTTGAGCGGTAGCGAGAACCTGCTGCAGACTGACAGTCTGTTGAGCTGAACTTCCGTTATTTCCGCCATTATTAGCCGCACCCCGATTAAGGGGTGGTAAAATAGGTGCACCCTGTTTATCACTCATTGCACGTTACACTAAAAAGACAAAGCAGCGCTGTATTATACGGTGACTCACAATGTACTCTTGTACCACATAATAAATTTATCTTCTCATGCGAAGAGCGAACATTAACTCTTTGAAGAGATTACTCTTTAATAATGGAAAATAAATATAATTCAGTATACAATACGTTTTTATATTTTGATTCTTTTTATAAATATATTATAAATACTTCAAAATTGCTGTTTTAATTTGTGAATGCAGAAGCACGTTTCAATTTTAATGAAAAAACAAGCTACCTATACTTCAATTTCTTATATATATGAAATGTTTAAAGTGCATTTTGAAATTTAGAGTTTAAAAATAAAAAGATTATATCGAGTAAACTGAAGGATTATCAATTACTACTTTAATAAAATACAAAAAAAAAAACAAAAAAAGTATTAAAAAATAAGACATTTGTAAAGTGTCAGTTAAAGAATACATAAAGTGTTACCTATCCCCTATTTGAATATAAAATATCACATAAAAAAATGATAATGTATACAATATTGAGCTTAATGTGCTTATTAAGCTACATAAATAAACGTAAAAAACTGAAAATTTATGCGATCAATCGGTATTCATAGTTCAATAAACTGATATATTTTTAATATATAAAACACACACAATCCTTATTTCCTTATTTAATTATAAACTGGCAAAAAAATGAAAATAAATGTAAAAATATCTTGATAGTATAATATATTCTGAACGAGTAAGCATATTTAAAAAAAAGAAATTTTAAGACAGGTTTAATAAACATATTTTAATAAATAAATTCAATATCGATTTAAATTATCCTCTAGAATACACACAGCACCTGCAAAACAGTCGCGTAATTTAATTGCAAATTGTCGAAGAAAAACAACAGAAGAAGGACAGATAAAGAAATGTTTCGGATGACACATAAAAAAAAAGTGATAGTAACAATGGCTCGCTAGACAAGCTCGTTAGTTCGATGGAAGCAGAATCGATCGTTTATAAACATGAATCAAGAGGGAAAGCGAGGGAAAAAGCGGCGAATTCGAAGGAGGCGATGCACGGTTCCGTCGATTCGCGTTAAAAAAGGGGGGAGGGAACAAATACCCCGCGCGACGTACAATATACGCGAAATTTGAAATGTGCACGACGACGGGATGTCGCAAGGGGGGATCGGAGCGCCAGACAGGGAGATATGTCAACGCGATTGTCGCGTGATGCCGAGCCGGCGAGCCGAAGAAACGGCCCGAGAAAATCCGGGGGGGCTACTCAAGAGCGTCGTACGTTCGTGCGTGCGTCGAAGGGAGCGACATGCTATATCGAGGCGAGCGCCGGTGACGAAACATGTCGGGAGAGCGAGACGTGAGACGAGTGGCGAGAGACGTCCGGCCGCGCGTCGGCGTCGCGACGACATAGGGAACGCGAGGAAACAGCCTCGCCGACGATGCTCGGCCGCCGACGCGGGTGGGGAAGACCGCGCGACACAGCGCGGCGCGGCGCGGCGTGATACAAAGGAAATCTCCCGTCCGCCATGTTGGCGTTGGCTCCGAGACGGCCAGGACTTACCATAATGTAATCACAAATTACCGCGACGTAGGTGCGCCATCCACGGGAATGAACGTCACGCCCGTGTCCCGCGTGGGTCGACTCGCAATTGGGTACCTCACGTAACATACGGCGCATGAGCTATATCTAATATTTTACAATGCATCGTCACACCGCACGCCCAAGGACGCGTACACACTTCTAAACATGGCGACGGCTGCGAGACGAGTTTCGGCCAGAGGCGGTCAGAAGCGGCCCCAATCTTGGTCAGCGTTTGCCCCAGTCGCGCGACAGATGGCGCGGTCGCGCCGCGCCGCGCGCCGATTGGCCGGTCGCAATCGTCGCGCGCGGCAACGTGGCACGTGACAACACGCGCGATTGGTCGACCCGCCCAATACGTTCGTACGCGCGGCGGCTGGAATTCTGCTAACTCACATCCCCGGGTTTGTTCGTTTTTTTTTTCCTCATCGCCGCTCTCTATGCCCCGCGCTACGCGCAACGCTAAATATGGCCATTCAATTTCGAGTTCTTCTCTCGCCTGACGATGAAAATTAAGTGTACCCCGCAATTATCCTCGATGATACTCCACTTATACGATCATCTATATTTTACTTTAATTTATTTATTATTTCAATTATCTACGTCTCTACGATCATGTATAATTCTACTGGATGGCTGAAAAAGTAAAATCAAACGGCCACGTGGGGATCAATTAATGCATTGCATTTCGAAACAAGATGAAATTTACTAAAGTGAACAAAAGTGAATTACCTCATTTTTATCTTATTTCAAGATACACAATCGACTCTATATAAATGTGATTTTCGCATGATTTGAATGTAATAATATAAAACGCGAACAAGAAGCTTTAATTTTCTTCTTTTTCAGAGCCTAAAAAAATTTATTCAAAAATTTGAAAAATCTATTTGATAGCTAATCTGATCACGCTTTCAAAAGCTCTACTTAATCCGTTATAACACATTCACGGTAAAATTATTTCCGACACATCTTTGACTGAACTTAATTACTTTTACTTCGTAGTGCTGTGTGGTTCCATTAAAATTAACTTTCATGTGATTAATCTTCCATCTCCTGGCTTCACTACATTTTATCTTTATCTTAAAGTAATATTTTAAAGAAATTCAGATAAAATCTCGTTTCTGCTACACCTTTTACACTTCGTTCTCCTGCCTTCTTTCTCTTTCCAAGTTCGAATTTGTCTTATTTAAACAAAGAAAGCACAGAAAACGCAAGAAGAGCAGCCGTTATATTTTTTATTTAAACAAAGAAAGCACAGAAAACGCAAGAAGAGCAGCCGTTATATTTTCCGCGCTCGAAACAAAGCGGATACTGTTCTCATTTGAGAAGAAAAAAAAAGAGAAAAGAGCAGTCTCTAGCGAGGAGAGTGCAGAAAGTAAAGCAGTAAAGGTTCGAAAGTAAAGAAGAAAATCACGGAGGGACGCGAGGTCATGCACCGACCTGAAGTACACGCCACGTGGCACGGCGGCTCCGTTTCCCGTCTCTCGCTGCGATATTCCGAGTAGTCCGAGTACTCCGATCGGCGTATCGTCGTGTGTGTGGTACGTACCCGTGCATCGATCCTCTTTCCGAGTCACTCCATCGTCGTCGGTGCCGCGCGTCGCCGGTACCGACGAGTGCGGGCGGTGCGCCGTTCGATCGTCGTTGCTTCGTGCGCGCACGTGCGTGCCTCGCGGGCGGACGCGTGCCGCTGTCGCTGTCGCTGTCGCTGCCGCTGCCGCTGCCGCTGCCGCTGCTGGCGGACGGCGTTTCCTCGCGCGGGAATCTCGATCGCCATATTCCGGGGGGATCCTCCGACCTTTCGGGGCGCGTCCTCTCCGCGGAACGGTCCACGCGACGGTGGACTCGGACTCAGATCTCAGATCCCGATCGCCGCGGCGCCGGGACGTGCCATGGAAGTGAAACGCTTGACACCACTGTGCGCGGCGTGTGGCCACTGTGGCCCTGGTACTTCGATACTCCGGTCTCGATTGGCTCGGCTCTCGGCTCGGGGCCCGTTCGATACCGCCGGAAGAGAGCTAGGGCGCGCGCGCGAGATAACGCTTTTTAAAAATTATGCGCGACGAAAGTTCACAGTCGAATCGAATGGAATATTCGCTCAACGTGCTCGGACCGGTTCGGACGTGTTTTGTCCGGAAGGAAAATTTTTTTAAGTATTGCGACTGTTACTGTCTGCATTGATTCCACTCAGATTTTCAGTAATTTCCATTTAGACTTCGCTACGCTAACAGTGATT
>NW_020218527.1:18497-25196 GCF_003070985.1 Temnothorax curvispinosus | reverse complement strand
AAAGAGGAACGCAAAGCACCTCCTCACGATGGAACGTAGCCACATAATTCCGACCAATGTAACGAGGTTTGCGACATGTAATCTTCCAATCGAACTGATCGTGACTAGTAAAAACTATCCGATACGAAAAATTTCATATAGTATACAATTGAAAGGTATAGGGGAAAACGATCAAAGTTGACTTTTTGTCGAAATTGATCTGATCGTGCTATCTTGTGACATTTTTAAAGAACTTTCAGTATTCTTACCTGTTTTGATCAAGAACAGTTACAATTTATTGGAAATAAGGCTGAAAGAATTGTACTATGCTGTGGAAAACGATCATAGTCCACGCGTTTGTGGAGATAAGCCATTAAAGTCCAACATACAATGTAAATACTAAAGCTGCGTTCCGATATTTACTGCTAGTATGGAAAATCTATAATGTACGTAAATCTATAATAACGTAAACTATCTGATGTCTTGAAACTTAAAATTGCGTTTTTCTAGAAATTACTCCGTATGGATATCGATTATTTTCACCCTGTATCCTTCAATTGCTTTCACAAATAAAGAAGAAAAAACAGCTGGTTTTTTAGTATCTAACGTCTTATTCTCGGTAGGATAGTTTGGACGAATTGCTGAAGGGTGGCCTGTACCCAGGACAGTTGTGTGAGTTGTGCGGACCCTCATCCTCCGGGAAAACTCAATTATGTTTGACGGTAGCAGCTAACGTTGCTGGCCGGTCGGACGTCGTTGTATGGTATATCGACACGAAAAAAGATTTCTCCAGGTTGCGATACGAGGAGATCATGAGGGCGAGGAATTTTACACAAAAAGTGATAATGTTAGCTATAAATAACGATTAGATGTTCATAAAAGTATTAGTGCATGTTGTTTTATTACCATCACATCAGTATAATCACAAAAGGTATCCTCTTAAAAAAAGAAAGAAATAATTAAAGAACAAAAACAATATTTCTTAAATAAACTTTTCATATGATTATTCATTATCTTTAAAATGTTGCTGAATTCTGAGAAATGACCTCGTTTTTTTTTTTTTGCAGATTATAGAAGATTCATTGCGCAGGACAAAGGTTTGTCGAGTGCGTTCCTCCCGTGAATTGATACGAGCCCTGCAACAATTGGTAACTCTTTGCAAACAGGAGCGGAATGGTGCGTCTTTCGCAGGGAAAAAGGCTCTTCTTGTGATAATCGATTCCTTACCAGCAGTTATCTTCAAGGTATCTTTATAGATAAATCTTTAATTTATTGGTCATTAATATAACTCTTCTCAAGTATCGTCAATTATATTTTATATATTACTATTAGTAATATAAAATATACACTATTAATGTGTCACGTTAATAATATTACAATTAACATTATTAAGAAATAACATTTTTTGTCAATCTGTTAATAAGTGACTTGTAATATTAAGTTAAATAACGTAAATCCCGAAACTATGATGTGTTAACCCTTGGCTGTTACACCTCTTTTTTCGAACACATTTATTACACGGGGTCAATTTGACCCCAATTTTTATGCAGCTGTTGTTAAAAAATTAACAGTTTAAGTTGATCGCAAAAAATTCTAGAATTAAGTTTAAACATGGTTGAATATATTCTCATTATAAAAAATTACCTTTTTGAGTGGTTCATCATGTTCAAACAAATTCTTAAAAATGTAAGTTCCGGAAAAAAAAAAACATTTTGCGAAAAAAAAATCATAACTTATTTTTCAATATTTTTTGCTCAAAATTTTGCATAGTACTTTTAAGATATATTACTTGAAAAATGGGGTCACTTTGACCCCATGTGATAACCAAGGGTCAATATTAATTTCGTGACATTAAAATTATATGAATGGTCGTTTTTTTTTAATAATTGATTATTTCTTTGTTGAGGTAACGCGATACGCACAACAAAGTGATTTCGAGACGACTTATGAGCTCGACGATTTAGCCGAGGTATGTCGATTCCTCACAAAGGAATACCAGGCAGTCGTAATTACTGTGAATTCAGTTACTCGATGGGAGCAAACAGACCCCGCCAACATAACACCGGCGTTAGGAAAATATTGGGCGAGGATACCAGCCACGAGATTGCTGATAGCAAGGCGACATGGTGAAACTCGGAGGATTAACATTTGGAAGGATCTGAGATTAATCGAGAATTCGTTCTGCACTGTAACTATAAACGATATCGGAGTCACTTCATAATAAGCTATAGTAAATCAATATTTACATATATGATTGATCGTTATTAAGTTACAAAACATTATTTCTTAAATTGTGATATTCGATGTTTCTTTCGATGTTATTTTTTATAATAAATATTTTTTTAATCTTATATCTATTCCTTCCATATATATATACAGGATGAACGTTAGTCGGTGATTGATCATCTGGACGATCATCTTGACGAAGTATAATATGCAATAGTAGAATATTGAATATTGAATAATGAATATTGTGTTTACAGTCATTTTTTATTTAATATTAATTGTCTGATATTAATTTTATCATTTATATCACTTTTCCGACTATATCTTATATTTGTCGCGTAAAATTATTAACTTTTAATCTTTTTGTTTTGAAGTACAAATAAAATCTCGAAAATTCTCTCAAAATATTACTCTTTAATATTAATTGACGTATAAACAGTAATTAATTTAATGATGATATAACTATTGTAATCAATCACATTAAAGCAAAATGGACTTCGTAAAATATATATATATATATATTTTTAGTGAAGTAATAGATGTTATATATTTGCTATTATAATGAACTTTTGTCATTATAATAAATCATCATTTAGTAGAATTATTTCAATACTGAATGCTACAACTCCGCCAAATTGCACTACCTTCTGCACTACAAGTGAGCAAATATGATGCATCCTCAATATATGATGCAAGCTTTATAAGAGGAGTCAATGTTATTACTTATATGAGATATCATGAGAAATATCATAAGTTGTTATATCAAGGACAAGAAGCAAGTCATATTTTTATCAAATGTTATTTAATAATATCTATCAGCAACAAATTCTGTAAATACAAAAAAGATTTGGCATAAATAGCTAAAATAGCTAAAGAATTTATGTACAGACATTACAGAATGTATATTTATAAAATTTGATTAAATGTTGAAAGCGGTCCATTTATAAAACTCGTTCTGTGCTACAGTTTGTGGAGATCTGATGTTAGTTAGATTAAGTAGTACTGTTTCCGTCATTATAAAACAAACATCCAGCTCGCATAGATCATCTAGCATACGCGTTGCAGATGATATATTTAATTTATCATTGGCTATTTCCATTGTATAGTTATACTTGTCCTACAAGATTTATTAAAGAAAAAGTTAATTTTGAGCAGAGAAGTTGAAATAATGAAGTAAATATAACAATATACTAATTTTCCAATAAAAGAATTATTAGACTATTGAAACATGGTAAATATTTATATTTTATGAATCTGTCGTTGCGCAATGCTGTGCCTTTTCGTAAATATAAGGTTCTCGTTCCTAGCTACAGTATATATACAGAATTTGCAGTCAAGGATTTAATATGGCAGTAATTGGTTGAAGCAATTAAAAAATTAATTACAGAAAGTCACCAAAGCCGACGTGCAATAACTAATTTTTGTTTGTTTGTTAGTAAGAATAAAACAGGAATGATGAAAGTGTAAAGCACAAAAAATACATGTACGTACCATTTCTATCCTGTTCGCCAAAACGCTAACTCGTGCTGAGGGTAATTTGCATTTTAGTCTGTTTTTTTCAATACGTATATGTGCATCTCTTAGTTCAGCAAATTGCTTTGCCATCGCAAACGGTATAATTTGGAACTTGAGATCCTGTTTCTCGTTCCTCTCGTAGTTTCCATATAGCACAGTCATATTGTACTTGATTCTGCAATTGCCTAATGGTGTCGTTTCCCTGACGGTCAAACCGGTTGTAAAATTTAATATTTTAGTTATCAGACCACCACTTATGTTGAAATGTTTAGCAATATCTGCAATAATTTTTCTGATCGTGCCCTCAGATTTTGTATGCACGAGTACATCCTGTACACCATGCTCATTGAAATTAATTATAAACCACTTTTCGTATTTGATATGCTCTCTCGCGATCTCTTCTGTATCTCGATTTTTATACTTTAATACGGTTTTCAAGGTCATGACGTCGTGTAAGAAACAGCGGAGACCCGACAATTGAAAAGGCTGACATATTAATGCTGCAGTTATTTGTGTAGTTTCGGGGTATTCTTTGTATACTACAGTAGTTCGGTCAAAATCGAACAAATATTCTGCATTAAAATCCCTTATTCCTTCTGGGACGTTGACTTTGAGTGCTAAATAAATAAACAAAAAATGTATAATCAGATATAATATCAGAATATTGTCGTCTATACATATAATATATTTTATAAGTATAAGTATATAAAATATTATATACAATTATAAAAATTAATCTTTGTAATTATTTTCTTAAAAATTGTGATTATATCTTATTCACTTTTAAATTATCCGTAGAACTTCTTCTACTAAATAAAATATATATATTTTATAGAAAAAATTCTACGACTAATATTATATATATATTATATATGTTGTACATTATATATTATATATATTTAATATTATATATTCAATAGATAATTACATATTTATTATTATACATTTAATAATAAATATATAATTAATACTATATAGTATATTTATAGCATCATATGTTATAAACATTGTCTTTTAGTTCAGATATCCGTGTGCTTAAAAGGAAAATATTTGCGAAGTAATAAGATGGTAAAATCTTCGAGAAAAGTCACAAATGAATGCTGTATTTGAACTTGATAATTTCTTTTATTAAATTCGATTTATAATGTAGGTATATCTCTTTAATTCATTTTTAAAATCTAAATATTATAAAAGTAATGGCTGCATTTGTTGAGAGATTTTATGCACAAACTGATAAAAAAATAATAAATAAGTGAAATACGACAGAACACATGATAAACATTTAAATCAAGGAAAACGCCAGGACTGGGTTAAACGATCAGGACTGGATCTTGCGGTTGCTGATAGATATGATAATTAATAATATACACGCGAAGTTGGATTCGAATGCTGTACTTATTGTTAACTTACCTAGCAAGAACGGGACCAAGGTGTAATTGAGCAGCATCGTGAAACAATGTATTTCTTGACACGTCCGTTAATGTAACTCTTCTTTCTCTTGTGAGCTCTTTCTTTTTTATATCAGAATATGATCGATGCTCATCATTTAACGTTCATGTGGAGAATGTCAGTCTAACCGATCTAACCCGCTTGTCGTTATAGATGTACGATTTAATACGATTCGTCCGTTGGTTCTTTTCTTCATAACACAAACAATATCCTGGCAATGATGTTTACATCTAGCTGTAAGAATGCTGCGTGTCATTTCCTTCCCACCAAAGCACATTTGAAATCCTCGGCGCGTAAACTTATTCCTATTAGATCTTACATATATAAGAAGAAATATTTTTGTACCGCAAAAGATTAATTATATGATATCACTAGAAACATTGATATCCAAAAAACATTTTACAAAAGATAAATATTATATCCTGAGTAATAATAAAAAAAAATCTTTAAGTAATATTTAATTGTGTAGTATGGTTTGGATTATTTAATTATATACATATGTATATAATTATTATTAATTAATGTTTATCTAGCAAATCTATTCCGGAAAAGCTATTTGGTAGCGGTCGGTCATATGCTCCTGAAGTCCTGTATATATAGGCAACTCGGTCAGTAAAAAATCAATTTATATTTTAGTTGCACCGACATACAGATCAGCATGGCGGGTTGTCCATTCGTGCAGGCGCGCATGATCGTTCACAGCTGCGTAGGCTTCGGCAGATTATAATCGCACTCACATATAATGCTGGGTCTACAATACGAGTCGCAAAGTCGTGAGTCGCAAGAATTGACTAATCACAGTCGATCATTCTCCTCAAATTCGACTGTGATTGGTCAATTCTTGCAATTCACGACTTTACGACACGCATTGTAGACCCAGCATAAGTAATGCTGGGTCTACAATGAGGTTCTTCACTAAAGGTGGAAGCACATAAAATTGCAGGAGCCAGGGTAGCGATCATGTAACTTTTTCCCTAGAGCGGAAACGTGAAAAGTGAAAAATTTCATGTAACTATTTCTTTCTATTGGTATTGAATAGAAAGAGATAAACTTTTCACTTTTCACGTTCCGTCCTAGGAGAAAAGATACATGATCGATCCCCAGGGCCGGTCTCACAGTCTCCGATTAACGTGATTCTCCCTAGATTCTCCGATTAAACTCACTCTTCGTCTCTTTCTAGGGGGATAGTTAGAAAGAAATGCAGAGTGAGTTTAATCGGAGAATCACGTTAATCGGAGACTGTGAGACCGGCCCCCATAAGCAGAAAGCAGAAGTCATATGCGCATGCGCTATGGTATCTGTAGAGCTCTACAAATACCATAGCGCATGCGCATATGGCTTCTGCATTCTGCTCAAGGCTCCTGCAATTTTATGTGCTTCTACCTTAAGGGCCCGGACACACACTTCTGCACAACGCATAATGCGTAAGCATAAGAAAATTGATTGGTCCATACACATGTGCATAAGGAAATAGACCAATCAGTTTTCTTATGCTTACGCATTATGCGTTATGCTTTAAGCGGGGAGCAC
>NW_020218527.1:11811-18487 GCF_003070985.1 Temnothorax curvispinosus | reverse complement strand
AAAACTGATTGGTCTATTTCCTTATGCACATGTGTATGGACCAATCAATTTTCTTATGCTTACGCATTATGCGTTATGCGGAAGTGTGTGCTCCCCGCTTAACTTTTGCTCCCGCACAGGAGAGCTACTGTGCCTGGTAGCTAACGGCGCAAATTTCAAAGCAGCGAAAGAATCAAAAAGAATTGTGATAATAATGAGTGGCGAAAAATACGCAAAGTGGTCTGTGGAAAAATTAAAAAAAGAGCTCCGTTCTCGGGGAGCAAAAGTAATGGGGAAAAAGAAGGATTTACAAGATCGGTAAAATAGATCGTCAATAATATAGGTTATTATGTCTAATATACTCTTTACCCGGCGAACCAAATTGTAACAGATTACGTTATTTCAGTTAATGAATGCGAACAAACATTATCGATTGACATACAGTCATAATATTTTTATTACAATACTGATTTTTCCCATATGTTAACAATTGGTGTTTGAAGCTCGCGCGGAATACTACCAATTTTGATATGGTGCTGCACTCTATGCTAGCTTTCACTGAAGAACCTCATGGGAGTCGCAAAGTCGTGAGTCGTAAAAATTGACCAATCACAGTCGATTATTCTCCTCAAATTCGATTGTGATTGGTCAATTCTTGCGACTCACGACTTTGCAACTCGCATTGGGTGCGTTTCACTTATCGCTCGCAACGCTCGTGGAATCATTTCATCCTTGTTGTTTGTCAAATGTTAAACAAGGACGAAATGATGCTCGCGAGCGTTGTGAGCGATAAGTGGAACCCAGCCATTTGTAGACCATACGCTTGGTGAATGACCACGTACCTGCACGAATAGACAACCTGTCATACTGACGTGTATACAGGTATGCCAATTCACTGCCAATTGCCAAGTAGTTCCAACGTTGAATATGGGTGCGAGTGGCGTGCGAAGCAGTCGGTAAAACGATATCAAAACAAACACCGGCCGACGGCCGCTCGCAGAAGTCACAGGTTTCTCTCTGTTATTTGTGCCTCATTTACTCATTAGCGTAATTAACTACTCCGGTCACGTGGTTACAACCAGCGCAAGGTAGCCGCGAGCCACGTCCTCAGCTTGGCGTCAATGCTTGCCGGTTTAGCGGGTTTTAATCACCCGTTGAAAAGTTGACCGGTAAAAAAGTAAACACGTGGTGGAGAAAGTAGAAAAAGTTCGAGTGCTCCAGCAGCATCAAAAAAACGTTACGAAAAGGAAGCTATCCGACAGGTAAAGGATCTACATTTGTTTCACCGACGCAACGATCTGAATCAAGATTCATCAACAATATAACAAAAAGCTATTTAAAAATAATATATGATGCGTAGTTACAATCGGGAAAAGAAAGAAGTCACACGAGAGCGCGCGCACACGCACACACACACGCGCGCGCGCGAGTACACTCAAGAAATGAACAAATAACTCTAAAATACTTTAAATGCATTAAAAAACCGGAAAACAAATACTCGGTTGACGGTACCTTAAATACTTTTATATAAGAAAAAATATCTCTTGGAGATTCTGAGAACGAATAATTACTTAAAATAGTTACTTAAACGATTGACTTCTTCTGTTGTTTTCCAATGTTCAACAAAAGTCAGCTGTCTGATATAAAGATTATTGCAACATTTGATTACAATTTACATGCAGGTCTCACACTAGAAATTGGATAATTATTATTGAATAGTGTATGTATTTTTGATCCATTATATTTTGGATCTGTTTTCTGTTGCTGAACTAGTGCAGCCAGTTCAGCAACAGAAAACAGATCTATTGTCTCATATTTGCATATAATTATTTAGTATCTAATAATTGCATCTTCTATACTTTCCACATTTAAGATAATACATATAAAATATCACAGAGAGTTATTCCATATTAATATATAATGCATCACATATTTTGTGTTGTAGAGTTATTCCACCATGGCAAAGTCAGTTATGACTGCACAGGAATGGAAAGAGAAGGGTAATGAAGAATTTAGCAAAGGCAATTGGTCAAATGCCATAAGTCACTACACAAACGGACTAAAACTAATAAAAGAGGACAACGCTGAGAAAGGAGTTTACTACAAAAATCGAGCTGCAGTATATTTAAAGCTACACGATTACGAGAAAGTGGTTGAAGACTGTGACAGTGCGTTAAAGATATGTTGTAACAAAGCACTGTATCGCAGATGTCAAGCACTAGAGGCGTTAGAGAGATTCGAGGAGGCATATCGGGACGCGGAGATCATTATTTCATCTGACCCCAATAACAAAGTTATTCAGCCTGTAGCGACGCGCTTATTTGAAATTGTACAAGAACGTCGTAAGGAAAATGCAAGTATTAGTGCCAAGATAAATATATAAACTACTATAGAAATAAATCAACTCGTAAGAGATGATAAATAGGTCTATATGTAGATAATGTAAAAATTTTAACATACTTTTTATACCAAATACTTCTCTCAGTAAGAGTTTTCATTGAACTCAATATCACATATAATTTGATAAATGGTTTTTATAAGTTTTACTTTCTTTTATTATATAATTATTATTTAATAGTTTAATAGTTTATATTATTGTTTAATAGTTTACACATCCTGTATGAATAAAAATTCATACAAATATAATCTTAATTATTTATATTTTTTTATTACAGATCATTATATTTAAATATAATTTTACTTTGTATTAGGTATCACAAATGCTGGATTTAGCATTTAACGTGAGTGCAGATAACGGCAAACGTGAAACCGCTATGAACAATCTGCTTGTACTCGCACGTGAGAGAGCTGGTGCCGAAGAGATTTTCAAAAAGGAAAGCGTATCCAAACTCGTTCAACTTGTGAAAGTGGAAAAGAACGAAGAAGTGATCTGTACTGCGATTCGCATTATAGGCGAATTATGCAAAAACAATATTAATCGAACCGAGTCTGTTATGAAATTCGTCGGTTTATCTTGGTGTCTGGAAATAATGAACAGCACATCTATACAGAGAGTTAATGCGTCTCAATATTGTTTACAGGTAAATATCGAGTAAAATACATGCAGTTATTTTACACATTTTATGTATTTCAGTAATTAAAAATTTATTGCATATCTCGATTTCAGAATATATTGAACACTTACAGCGGCATGAATAACAAACCCGATTCGAAACCTGACGATGCGTTGTGCGCGGCGCATAAAGAAGAAATTGACACGATTCTATCGTGTCTATTAAATAGTGTAACGAGTAGAACGATAACAGGCCTTGCTAGAGATGCAATAATAGAACTTATTATGCGTAATATTCATTGCGTAACTGCATTAGACTGGGCCGAACGATTTGTCGAACTTCGCGGTTTGCAAAAATTAATGGAGGTGGCCGGTGAAATGGAGGGATACAAATACAATTCCTCGATAGACATCACATCTTCCACACGAACTAAAACCAGTATGTGTTTAACAAAAATATATGAAAACATGTACTACGATGCTGCTAAGGAAAAATTTATCAACGCCATTGAAGAATTTATTAAAGATAAATCGCTTTCACCTGACACAGAATCCAAGGTATTATCTTCCGAGATTTTTTTGATTATTTAAATTATTTAAAAATAAAGGGCTGTATCTTTAATTATATCCTTTTTGAACAACTTGAACTCTACTTTTTGAAGCAAAAATGTCGAAACAGATTTTTTTAATTATCATTATTGTATATTCTGTAAGTTTTAAATTAAAATACGATTATAATAGAGTTGAATCGAAATTTATTGAAGAATATGACTTTTCCAGTATTTTTTAAAGCTCAATTTTTTTTAGTTTTTCAAACCAGAAATTTTCTCTATTTTTAATAAAAATTAAATAAAACTAATTGTATTGATATTTCTTTAAATTAATTATTGGTTCACAAAATGTAGAAATTCATAAATTGTTATGTGATTGTTTTACAGGTGCGTATAGTACTTGCGATAACAACTTTAATATTCGGACCGCTAGACGTTGCGAACGTAATTATCTGTAAAAAAGAAGTTATTGGGTTGATTCTTGCTATGGCGAAAACGGATGACGTATTGCAACAGAAAATGGTTTGCGAATGTATCGTTGCCGCTATAACCAATTGTAACAAGGCCAACATATTTATATGGCGAGGTCGAAATATATTGCAGAACCTGTATTATTCTAAGCATGATTCAATTCGGATTCGAGCGTTAGTGGGTTTATGCAAGTTAACCAATTTCGAAGACGCACTCTGCTCTCCGACTATCAAACTGTTCCCGCATGGAGCGGCGAAGGAATTGGCCAAGGTTTGCAGACGATTCTTGATCAATTATAAGAAAGAAAAAGATATGATAAAATGGGCCTTAAAAGGCTTGTCGTACCTTACTTTCGACGACGACGTCAAAGACGAGTTGATCGAGGATCAACAAGCCATTCGAGCAATGATGGAGCTCACCAAGACTGGTGATCAATCGATTTCCTACGGCGTGCTTGTAACGTTGATAAATTTGTGCAACGCTTATGAAGAGCAAGAACACATACCCGAGATTTTAGAATTGATAACGGTTGTCAGACATCATTTTGCCGACAAACACGTTGTAGCCGACGACGAAAACGACGCCAGAATAAGAAGAAGACTATGCATGTTAGCGAAAGCCGGTATGACCAGCACTCTAGTAAACCTCTCCAAAACGAACAGTCGAAATATTAAGGAATTGACAGCCACCGTTCTCAACGCGATATGCATTCCAGACGAAATTAGAGAAATAATTGTTCAACAAGGCGGCACAAAAGCATTATTGTCGTTAGCGCAGGATTCCACATACAAGACAAAGAAGGAAGCTTCGCGAGCCCTGGTCCATCTAGCACACGCGTTACCTCCTGAGGTTGCATTTCCTGGCCAGATAATCATGGAGGTTGTTCGGCCGATGGTAAATCTCTTGAACCCAGAGTGTTCCGCTGACGAGAATTGCGAGACTGTAACAGCTCTGTGCAATCTTGCTAAAGTCAGCGACACCATGAGAGGAAATATATTCAAGGAGGGAGTGTTTCAGAAGATCGAGGCCTTTGTGTACGGGAAAGACATCCTTTTGAAAGTGGCGTCCCTAGCACTTATTGGTATTTTGTTATCAAACCATGAAGTCGCTATCCAATGTTTCGAGGAGGACAAATCTCGAGTTAAGCATCTTATGTTACTGTGCAAGGACAAGAATCAAGATACTAAGTTCGCAGCAGCTGCAATTCTAATGGCGCTGACGGCGGCCAACAGAGAGGCGTGCAAGAAAGTTTTTGACTCGAATTCCTGGTTGGAATCCCTACGCCTTTTACTCACTAATCCAGAGGGTAAGATACAAGAAAGGGGTATTATAATTGTGATAAATATGTTGAGAAGCTCGAAAGACGTCGCTGTAAAACTTATGGAAACAGACATAATGAAAATACTGACGGTATTGACCAAAAATGATACCGTGCCAATCAATATCAAGGAATTGGCATCCGTTGCTTTAAAGGAAGCTGCAGATCGATCCGGTAACGAAGAACGTCGACAAGCAAACATCGTCATGATCGAACGGGAATGTGATAGAGCACGTCTATCAGGACAATTAAACCTTCTAAGCCGTTTGCTCAGAGACTTATGGGCATATGAACTTGTTGAAAATATACCCACAAACGTAGACTCAGAAATCGCAAAAGTACTAGAAGGAACTGAACGACGATGATTTCATGGGAAAAAGGTGGAAAATATTTTAATTCAGAGATCTTATTATATATTTTTATATTTCAAATAAAATGCTTTAAATAATAAAATAAATGTTTCATTTAAATTTCTGCAATTTCGTCGTTTGAAACATAGTTATACAATCATAATTATATTCGTGTTTGTACATCTTTAAATATATGATTACTGTGCAGGACATGTATACATACATTGTTTATTACATAAATTTGCTAAAGTATAATCATATTAATATATTGTACAAAATAATATGTACACGGAGATATACATATATCACTGGGCCGAGCCCGCGCTTTTGGAAGTCACATGACATGCATCATCGTTCCTCATTTGCTACCCCGGTCACGTAAACACTATGACTTTGTATGTAAGCCGCGACCGATTTGCCCGCAATTTGAATTCTTACCGGTTTATTTAGTTACACTCGTTGAAAGGTCGAGGAAAGTAGAGAAAGTTAGGGTGTTCGAGCAGCACGGAAGAACGTTACGATCGAAGAGGAAGCTATCCGACAGGTAAAGAATTTACATTCTGTTCTGTTTCGCAGACGGTCTGAACGAAAATTCAACAATATGTTACGTTCTGTCGTCCGTTTTTGGGTCAAAACATTTAAGTTATTTACCCGGGATTTGGACCAAGTTGTGTGATTAATCAAGGCCGAAAAGATAGCGAATTTTATAAGTTTTATAACGAGGATCAGACTTTTTAATTATTTCAAAATTAGGGAAATCAACCGTAAAATCCAAAGGAATTAATTTGTATGGAGTTAAGGATTTTTTAATTTGAATTTTGGTTTCAACTTCCTTTAATTTTAAAAATAATGGAAAGGGGTCGTGATCAAATAGAATAGCTTGTTTAATAAGATATTTTAATTTTTTGATTTGGAATCTTTTGCCCCCTTTTCTGGGCATTCAGGAATCCTGTTGCCACGCTTTTGGCAGCGACAAGAATAATAGGAAATCTCC
>NW_020218527.1:0-11801 GCF_003070985.1 Temnothorax curvispinosus | reverse complement strand
CGCTTTTGGCAGCGACAAGAATAATAGGAAATCTCCTGTTGCCACGCAGTTTGGCAGCGACAGTTAGGAGTGATGAAATTAAAAAGGTTTTGGATATGAAATTAGTTTCAAAATTAAAATTACCTTTATTCCGGAAAACTCGATTACAAATGTTAAATACGGTTTTAAAGTTCTTACTACGAGTTTAGATTTTGACAATAGAGTATCGACTACTCAAAACTCCGGACTTCGAATAATTACGAGTTAGATTTTTGATAAAGTATCGATTACTAAAAACTCCGGACTTCGAATAACTACTGAATTAATCCTTCGCTCTTATTTATACTTAAATGGCGAGAACCTCCCCGCCTGAGCTTCCCACCATTTCATTGTCTTATCCTAAGGGAGGAGGAAGGTCTTATCACCAAGTGTAACACTCGATTCCCTGTGAACCACGGCCAGAGAACTGTCTCCATGAAAAATCGGATAATTAATCAATATCGATTAGCATTCTTGGCTATTTAAAGATTTTAATATCAATTAGCACTCTTGGTTATTAAAAGACTAAAATTTTGTTCGCACGTAACAAATATAACAAAGGCTGTTGAAAATGATGTGAGATACGTTAGTAATAATCGGGAAAAGAAACCACACGAGAGCACACGAGGTTATTAATAATTCAAGAAATGAACAAAGAAGTCTAGATGCATTAAAAACTGAAAAACAAATACTCGGTTGACGGTATTATTTTTTTACGTAAGAAAAAATGTCGAAGGAATGAGATTCATCCTCACGCTTTATCGCGCGTTTCAGGTAATTCGCTCGCCTTTCTTAGACTTTCTTTCGTCGAAGAAGTTAAATTTCCGACGTAAAAAAGGGAGGAAATGTAAATTGTTCCTGACTCTTCCAGCATAGCGTACATAATTGCATCTCTATATTTGCATACAGCGTCATAAGTTGTCTGGATAGTTTCACATTGTCTAATATGCACAAACAGCTTCTGGAGATTCTGAGAACGAACACTAAATAATTACTTTAAATGATTGACTTCTTCTGTGTTGTTTGCCAATGTTTGACGAAAGTCAACTTTCTGATATAGAAATTATTGCAACAATTGATTACAATTTACATGCAGATTACACACTTGAAATTGTATTGTTATTATTAAACTGTGCGTTTATTCTTTATCCATTATACATATATATTTATTGTCTCATGCATATAATTCTTTAGTAATAATTTCATCTTCTATGCTTTTTGCGTTTAAGATAATACATATATAAATAAAAGACACGATATGAAATGTCAGAGTCTTTCTATGTTAAAACATATAATGTAACATCATATAATTTGGGTTGTACAGTTATTCCACCATGGCGAAGTCAGTTGTGAGTGCAAAGGAATGGAACGAGAAGGGTAATGAAGAGTTTGAAAAAGGCAATTGGTCTGAAGCATTAAGTCACTACACAAACGCACTGAATGTAGAAGAGAACGATCATGACAAAAGAATGTACTATGGAAATCGAATTGCTACTTATTTAAAGCTGGGCAATTACGAGAAAGTGGTTGAAGACTGCAACAATGCGTTAATAATATGTTGTAACAAAATACTGTATCACAGATATCAAGCACTAATAGCGTTAGACAAATTCGAGGAGGCATTTCGGGACGCGGAGATCATTATTTCATGTGATCCCAATAACAAAGTTATTCAGCCCGTAGCGACGCGCTTACGTGAAATTGTACAAGATCGTCGCAATAAAGATATAAAAATTAGTGCCAAGGTAAATATACGTAACTGTTATAAAAGTTCGTCAACTCGCAAGACATGGTAATTTAATCTAGATAAGAGAATAAAAATGAAATATATATTTCATACTGGATTTGAGTATTAGTAAGAGTTTTTGTTTCAATATCACACATAATTTGACAAATGGATTTGAGTTTTTGTCTTTTATTATATAATTATTAATTCTTGTTAAATAATAGTCTGCACACTACGGGTAAAAATTACATCATACAAATATAATGTTAGTTGTTACAGTTATTTAAATTTTTATTGCAGATCATTATATTTAAGTATACGCTTAATTTTGTTTTGTATTAGGTATCAAATTTGCTGGATCAAGCATTTGACGTGAACGTAAGTGAGAAGGGACGTGAAGTCGCTATGAATAATTTGCTTGTGCTCACACGTGACGAAGCTGGTGTCGAGGAGATCTTCAAAAAGGAAGGTGTATTGAAAATCGCACAACTTGTGAAAGTGGACACGAACGAGGAAGTAATCTGTAGCGCGATTCGTATTGTGGGCGAGTTATGCAAAAACAATATTAGTCGAACCGAGTCTGTTATGAAATCCGTCGGTTTGCCTCGGTTCCTGGAAATAATGAACAGCACATCTATACAGAGAGTTAATGCGTCTCAATATTGTTTACAGGTAAAGATCGAGTAAAATAAATGTATTTACATATATTTCAGTAATTAAAAATTTATTGCATATTTCGATTTCAGAATATATTGAACACTTACAGCGGTGTGACTAATAAACTCTATTCAAAACCCGACGAGGCTTTGTGCGCGGCGCATAAGAAGGAAATAGACACCATTCTGTTGTGTTTGTCGTACAGTATAACGAGTATAACGTTAACAGGCCTTGCTAGAGACGCAATAATAGAACTTATTATGCATAACATTCATTGCGTAACTAAGTTAGATTGGGCCAAACGATTTGTCGAACTTCGCGGTGTGCAAAGATTGATGGAGGTAGCCAGTGAAACGGAGGAATACAAATACAAATTCTCGATGAACATCACATCCTCCACGCAAACTATAACTAGTGTGTGCTTAGCAAAAATATATGAAAACGTGTACTATGATGATAAGAAAACATTTATCAACGCCATTGATGAATTTATTGAAGATAAATTGCATTCGCCTGACATAGAATCTAAAGTATGAATTTTGCAACTTTCGATCTTTTCTTGTCATTTAAATTGTTTGAAAATGAAAGGCCGAGTCTTTTTAACTATAGCCGATTTGAGCAATTTAAGGAGGTTCGATGGCTTCATCGGAGGGAGTAGTGGGACGCGGGGGTTCTGGAAACAGCGCACTAGCGTTTGAAGTAGTGGGAATGAAGGGGATTGCTCTGATTGGTCGCCGCGTGTATAATGCGTGCTGCTGTTGCACGTCGTTCACGACCATGACAGTCTATGCAGACAAAAAATCAAGCAATTTATGCTTTAATAATTAATTTTTCTACGAAATGTGCGGTAACCTTTCCCTTTCTTTCGCTCATTTATTTGTAAATTATTAAGTTACATGTGCAAATTTCTTTTTCTTTATCATTTGCATTTTTTCTTGCACTTATTTCATTCTGAAGGTATATGCAATATGTCATTTCCCATAAAAACCATAAGAACCTATGTTAAAAATGCAGCCAGTTTCATGCAATTTTAATATGTTGTTCTGGAATGCAAAATAGAATTATGTGAATTTTTTGGGAATTTTTCACCGTCCCGTTTTGAAATAAATCTACTCCTAAAATTGTACTTTTTAGGTTTTTGGAGTAGATTTTTTTCAAAACGGGACGGTGAAAAATTCCCAAAAAATTTACATAATTCTATTTTGCATTGCAGAACAACATATTAAAATTTCATGAAATTCTCTGCGTTTTGTTGTAGCCATCGAACCACCTTAAACTATCTTTTTTTTAAATAAAAGTGTCAAAGAAGACTTTTCAGTTCTTTTTCAGTTGTCGATGTTTGTATATATTCTGTAAGTTTTAAATTAAAATATGGTTATAACAGAGTAATCGAAATTTATTGAAGAATATGACTTTGTCATTTAGTATTTTCTGAAGCGTAATTTATCAAAAATGTCTATTTTCTATCAAAGTTAAATAACACTGTAGCTTCCTTGATTTTAAATCAGTATTGTTTCACGAAACGTAAAAATTAATGACTTGTTAATCTATTGTTTTACAGGTACGTGTAGTAGTTGCGATAACAGTTTTATTATTGGGCCCGTTGGAGGTTGGAAACACAGTTGTGGCTAAAGGAGGGATTTTAGAAATGATCCTCGTTATGGCAGGAACGGATGATGTATTGCAACAGAAAGTAGCTCTCGAATGTATCGTTGCCGCTATGACCAAAAAAGACAAAGCCTGCGCGATTGTAAATCAGGGTGTAGATGTATTGAAAAAGCTATGTCAATCCAAGGATGATTTAGTTCGGGTTCGAGCGTTAGTGCGATTTTGCGAGATGGGTAGTTCCGGAGACTCAGATGTGACTATCAGACCGTTCGCGGACGGAGTAACCAAGGAATTGGCAGAGGCTTGCAGACGATTGTTGATTAATCCAAAGAAAGAAAAGAGAGAATGGGCCATAAAAGGTCTGTCGTATCTGACTTTCAACACCGGAGTCAAACAGGAGTTGATCAAGGATAAAAGAGCCATTCATACGATGATTGAGATCGCCAAGACTGGTGATCGATCGGTTCTCTTCGGCGTGCTTACGACGTTGGTGAACTTGTGTAACGCTTATGACGATGAGCAAGAACACGAGATGATAGAATTGACAAAGTTTGTCAAATATTATTTTCTCGAGGAACCTGAACTGGACGACGACTGGACAACTCCGTAGAAAGATTGTGCGCATTAGCAAAGGCCGGTGTGATCAGCGATCTGGTGGACGTCGCTAAAACGGACAATCAGAACTGCAAGGAATTGATAGCACGCGTTTTCAACGCGATTTGCAGTGAACAGACATTGAGAGAAATGGTTGTTGATGAAGGCGGCACGGAGGCATTGTTGTCGTTAGCGCTGGATGGCACAGTCGAGGGAAAGAAGCAAGCTTCGCTAGCTTTGGTCCGTTTGGCACGGAACCTCACGAAACGTCCTGAGGTTATAATTCGCGGTCAACTAATCACGGAGGTTGTTCAACCGATCGTAAGTCTTCTGTACCCGGAGTGTTCCGTTAATGAGAATTGCCAGACTCTAACAGCTTTGTGCAATCTAGCTGAAGTCAACGACAGCGTGCGAGAACATATATCCAAAGAAGGAATATTTCAGAAGATTGAAGCCTTTAGGTACGAGAGGGATTATCTTTTGAGATTGGCGTCTGCAAATCTTATAAACATTTTGTTATTAAGCCGTGAAGTCGCTATTCAATATTTCGAGCAAGATAATTCTCGAGTTGAGTATCTTATGTTATTGTACAAGGACGAGAATCAAGATATTAAGTTTGCAGCAGCTGCAGCTCTAGTGAAGCTGACGGTGGCCAACAAAGAGGCTTGCAAGAAAGTTTTCGACTCGAATTTCTGGCTGGAATTCCTACGCTCTTTACTCACCAATCCCAGCAATAATATACAAGAAATGGGTGTTATATTTGTGCTAAGTATGATAAGAAGCGTGGAAGATGTTGCTGCAAAACTCGAAACAGGCATAATAATGGAACTACTGAGAACATTAAGAAACAAGAACAGTACCGTGCAGAACGAGAATATCAAGGAATTGACATCCATTGCTTTAGAGGCTGTTGCGGAACGATCTAGTAAAGAAGCACTCATCATAATAAGATGGGAACGTGATACAGCACGTCGATTAGGGAAATTAGACCTTCTAAATCGTCTGGAAATAAAGTTATGGGTATATGAACATACTAAAAACCTTGTACCCTTAAACATATACTCAGAATTCGGAAGGATACTAACAGGACGAATCTTTGTTGAAAAAGGACAAATTATTCGAAATTTGCGTGCCCTATATATTCCTTATATTTCAAATAAAGCGCTTTAAATAATAAACTAAATGTTACATTTATATTTTTGCAATTTTGTCGTTTGAAACGTAGTCATGCGATCATGTAATTATATTTGTGTTTATATATCTTGAAATATATGTTTACTGTGCAAGACATATTACATACAGTTAATTTATTTGTTACATAAATTTGTCAAAGTAGAATATTAACATGCATATATAGCATGAAATAATACATATATACGGAGACGTACATATATCACTAGGCCGAGCCCGCGCTTTTGGAAGTCACGTAGTCACGTGACATGCAGCGTCGTACCTCATTTGTTAAGTTGTAAGCCGCGATCCGCGCTCTCACTTCTCAGTAGTGTCCCTCAATCTAATCTAACATTAATGCTTGCCGGTTTATTTAGTTGCACTCGTTGAAACTGTTGAAAGGTTGATCAATTGAAAAGTAGAGAAAGTTAAGGTTTGAGCAGCACGAACGAACGTTACGAAGAGGAAACTATCCGACAGGTAAAGAATTTACATTCTGTTTTGTTTTGCAGACAGTCTAAACGAAGATCCAATGTAACAAAGGCTGTTAAAAGTTATACGGGATACGTTAGTAATAATAATCGGGAAAAAAATCACACGAGAGAGCACACGAGGTCATTAATAACTCAAGAAACGAACAAAGAACTCGAGATGTATTAAAAATTGAAAAACAAATACTCGATTGATGGTACCTTAACCCTTCGCAGAACAATTCTGCTACTATCGTCGAATACCTGGGTCTTTTATGCCCAATTAAAATCTCCGTAAAATTTGAAATCGTCGAATTTGAAATATCGAGTGGGTCTTGAAAACCCCACGTGTTCTGCGAAGGGTTAAGTACTTTTATGTAAGAGAAAATATCGATGGAATGATATTCATCCTCGCGCAAGTTAAAATTTATCGCACGTCTCAGATGAATCACTCGCCTTTCCCAGACTCTCTTTCGTTGGAAAGTTGAATTTCCGACGCAAAAAAGGGAGGGGTGTAAATTGCTTCTTGCAACGAAGCGTATATAATTGCATCTTTCACGTTAAAATGAAATCAAATATTTGCATGTAGCATCATAAGTCATCTGGATAGTTCCACACTGTATAATATGCACAAGCGGCTTCTGGAAATTCTGAGAACGAACGCTGAATGATGACTTCAATGATTAACGTCTGTTTTCCAATGTTCAACGAAAGTCAACTTTATAATATAAAAATCATTGCAACAATTTATTACACTAATTTACATGCATGTCTCACACTAGAAGTTGCATTGCTATTATTGAACTGTGCATATATTTTTGATCCATTATGCATGTATTAGGCCTGTTCGTTTTAGCTGAACTGTGCAAGTAGTTCAGCTAAAATCAACAGGCCTATTGTCTCATACATGCATATAATTATTTAGTAATAACTGTGCTTTTTATATTTAAGATAATACATGTATCATCAAGAGATATGGTATTATAAATGTCAGACTCTTTCTACGTTAAAACATATAATGTAACATCATATAATTTGTGTTGCAGAGTTATTCCACCATGACAGAGTCACATATGAGTGCACTGCAATGGTACGCTAAGGGTTACGAAGAGTCTAGGAAAGGCAATTTGTCAGAAGCATTAAGTCACTACACAAACGCACTGAAACTAGAAGAGAACAAAACATACAAAGGAATGTACTACAGAAATCGAGCTGGTATTTATTTACAGCTGAGCGATTACGAGAAAGTTATTGATGACTGCAATAGTGCGTTAAAGATATGCTGTAACAAAGCATTGTATCGAAGATGTAAAGCACTAGAAGCGTTAGGAAGATTCGAGGAGGCATATCAGGATGCAGAGATTATTATTTCATTAAATCCTAATAACGAAGATTTTCAACGCGTAGTGGAGCACTTACGTGAAATTGTACAAGAACGTCGTAAGGAAAAGTCACATATTAGTGCCAAGGTAAATATACGTAACTATTACAAGTTTGTCAACTTGCAAGACATGATAATTTAATCTAGATAAGAGAATAAAAATGCAATACATTCTTCATGTAAGTATCAGTAAGTTTTTGTTTCAATATCACACAAAATTTGACAAATGGATATGAGTTTTTGTCTTTTATTATATAATTATTAGTTCTTGTTAATTAATAGTCTGCATACTATACGGGTAAAAATTACATCATACGAATATAATGTCACAGTTATTGCAGATTATTATATTTAAGTATATGTTTAATTTTGCTTTATATTAGGTATCAGAAATGCTGGATCTAGCATTTGACGTGAACGCAAATGAAAAGGAACGTGAAATCGCTATGAATGATTTGCTTGTGCTCGCACGTGACGAAACTGGTGCCGCGGAAATCTTCAAAAAGGAAGGTGTATCAAAAATCGCACAACTTGTGAAAGTGGAAAAGAACGAGGAAGTGATCTGTAGCGCGATTCGTATTGTAGGCGTGTTATGCGAAAAAAATCTTACTCGAACCGAGTCCGTTATGAAATACGTTGGTTTGCCTTGGTGTCTGGAAATGATAAATAGCACGTCTATAAAGAGAGTTAACGCGTCTCAATATTGTTTACAGGTAAATATCGAGTAAAATACATGTAGTTTTATTTTACACGTATTTCAGTAATTAAAAATTTATTGTACATATTTTGATTTAGAATATATTGAACACTTACATCGACATGAATAATAAACCCGATTCAAATCCCAATGAGGATTTGTGCGAGGCGCAAAGGGAAATAGACACGATTATGTTGTGCTTGTCGTACAGTATAACGAGTAGGACGTTAAAAGGCCTTGCTAGAGACGCAATAATAAAACTTATTATGAGTAATATTCATTGTGTAACTACGTTAGGTTGGGCCAACCGATTTATCGAACTTCGCGGTGTGCAAAGATTGATGGAGGTAGCCAGTGAAATGGAGGAATACTATTCTGAATCTTTGCTGGACATCACATCTTCCACGCAAACTATAATCAGTGCGTGCTTAGCAAAAATATATGAAAACGTGTACTATGATGATAAGAAAACATTTATCAACGCCGTTGATGAATTTATTGAAGATAAATTGCATTCGCCAGACATAGAATCTAAAGTATGAATTTTGCAACTTTCGATCTTTTCTTAGCGATCTTTTTAACTATAGCCGATTTGAGCATTTAAACTCTAGTTTTAAAGCAAAAATGTCAAAGAAAATCTCCTTTTCGGTTGTCGATATTGCATATAGTCTGTAAGTTTTAAATTAAAATATGGTTATAACAGAATAATCGAATTGAAGAATATGACTTTGACATCTGTAGCATTTTCTGAAGCGTAATTTACTAGAAATTTCTGCTATTTTCTATCAAAATTAAATAATACTGTAGCTTCCTTGATTTTAAATCAATATTGTTTCACGAAACGTAAAAATTAATGACTTGTTAATCTATTGTTTTACAGGTACGTGTAGTAGTTGCGATAACAGTTTTATTATTGGGCCCATTGGAGGTTGGAAACACAGTTGTGGCTAAAGGAGGGATTTTAGAAATGATCCTCGTTATGGCAGGAACGGATGATGTATTGCAACAGAAAGTAGCTCTCGAATGTATCGTTGCCGCTATGACCAAAAAAGACAAAGCCCGCGCGATTGTAAATCAGGGTGTAGATGTATTGAAAAAGCTATGTCAATCCAAGGATGATTTAGTTCGGGTTCGAGCGTTAGTGCGATTTTGCGAGATGGGTAGTTCCGGAGACTCAGACGTGACTATCAGACCGTTCGCGGATGGAGCGGCCAAGAAATTGGCTGAGGCTTGCAGACGATTGTTGACTAATCCAAAGAAAGAAAAGAATATGAAAGAGTGGGCCGTAAAAGGTCTGTCGTATCTCACTTTCAATGCTAAAGTCAAAGAGGAGTTGATCGAGGATCTAGAAGCCATTTTTACGATGATCGAGATTGCCGAGACTGCTGATCAGTCTGTTCTCTTCGGCATGCTTACGACGTTGGTGAACTTGTGCAACGCTTATGACGAGCAAGAACCCAAGATGATAGAATTGACAAAGTTTGTCAAATATCATTTTCCCGAGGAATCTGAACTGGATGACGACAACTTCGAAGAAAGATTGTGCGCATTAGCAAAGGCCGGTGTGATCAGCGATCTGGTGGACGTCGCCAAAACGGACAATCAGAACTGCAAGGAATTGATAGCGCGCGTTTTCAACGCGATATGCAGTGAACAGACATTGAGAGAAATGGTTGTTGATGAAGGCGGCACGGAGGCATTGTTGTCGTTGGCGCTGGATGGCACAGTCAAGGGAAAGAAGCAGGCTTCGCTAGCCCTGGTCTGTTTGGCACTCACGAAATGTCCCGAGGTTATATTTCCTGGTCAATTAATCACGAAGGTTGTTCAACCGATCGTAAATCTTCTGAACCCGGAGTGTTCCGTTAATGAGAATTGCCAGTCTCTAACAGCTTTGTGCAATCTAGCTGACGTCAACGACAGCATGCGAGAATATATATTCAAAGAAGGAGTATTTCAGAAAATTGAAGCTTTTGTGTACGAGGGAGACTATCTTTTGAAATTGGCATCTGCAAATCTTATAAACATTTTGATATTAAGCCGTGAAGTCGCTATCCAGTGTTTCGAGCAGGATAATTCTCGAGTTGATTATCTTATGTTATTGTACAAGGACGAGAATCAAGATATTAAGTTCGCAGCAGCAGCAGCTCTAGTGAAGCTGACGGTGGCCAACAAAGACGCTTGTAAGAAAGTTTTTGACTCGAATTTCTGGCTGGAATTCCTACGCTTTTTACTCACTAATCCAAGCAGTAAAATACAGGAAATGGGTATTATATTTGTGCTAAGTATGATAAGAAGTATGGAAGACGTTGCTGCAAAACTCATCGAAACAGACATAATGGAACTACTGAAGGCATTAAACAAGAACAATACCGTGCAAAACAAGAATATCAAGGAATTGACATCCATTGCTTTAGAGGCTGTTGCTGAACGATCTAGTAAAGAAGCACTCGTCATAATAAGATGGGAACGTGATACAGCATGTCGATTAGGACAATTAGACCTTCTAAATCGTTTGGAAAAGAAGTTATGGGTATATGAACATACTAAAAATGTACCCTTAAACATATACTCAGAATTCGGAAGGATACTAACAGGACGATGATGTCTTTGTTGAAAGATGACAAAATATTTGAGATCTATATGTCCTATATATTCCTTATATGTCAAATAAAGTGTTTTAAATAATAAAATAAATGTTGCATTTAAATTTCTTTTACAATTTTGTCGTTTGTAACGTAGTTGTGCGATCGTAAATAATTACTATATTCGTGTTTGTATATCGTTAAATACATGATTACTGTGCAGGGCATACATACAGCTAATTTGTTATATAAATTGCCGAAGTATGATATTAATACTGCATAAAATAATACACGGAGACATACCCAGATAGCCAAGTCTGTCGAAAACAGATTTTGTAAAATCTTGCTACAAATGTTGACAAGAAGGATACAAATTTAATACAGAATTTGATTTAACAAATAATGTCGACAAAATGCTAGCAAATATGTAACAAAATCTGCTAACATAATTAGATAGCAAATTGCCAACAAAATGTAAGCAAATGTGGCCATGTAACCCGGCCGACAACAAATTGGCAGCAAAAATTGAGCAAAATTTGCGTTGAGCACTCTAACAATAAATTGGCGGCAAAAATCGAGAAAAATCTGGTGTAGCGCTGCCTGACGACACTTTGGCGGCAATATACGGGCAAATATACTACAAAATACGCGCAAGGTCTGCGCAGTGCTGATGTCTAATGATAAATTGGTGCAAAAATTGAGCAAGACCTATTACAATTTAACGATATATTGATATTAATTATATATTTTTAATTTTTTTATTATATATATATATATAATAAAAATAAAAATATATATACTTAATATCAATATATGTATATAGTAAATCAATATTTACATATATGATTGTGTTAAGGGGATCCTAAAGACGTTTGTATTACCGACCGAATTCTATATC
>NW_020218526.1:0-2503 GCF_003070985.1 Temnothorax curvispinosus | reverse complement strand
GATCCACTGAGAGAATTATCGGATAATACGGTTTTTCATCTTACACATAAAATTAAGCATATGTTTCGTGATAACTGAATGTCTTGATGAATCCAATTTATAATTGTTTATATCACATGTGCGTCGAAAATGGCCCATTTCTTGCGCGCCATTTGTACACGAAATAACCAATTGCACAAACTGAAACTGAAACTGAAACTGTGAGAAACTGTGTTTTCTTCTGCCATGGTACAGATTTATTTACAAGTTTCCAGATTTTATAAAAGACTTCCATTCAGCGTAGCACGTGCGGATGTATTAACGTGATTACATTATGAAATTTGCGCAAAGTATATAATTAATTTTACTTTACATTACCGCGAATCGAGGCAACTGCCGGCACTGATGGTCGGTCGGGCGCGCGCGAATATCTTTTGGGGTTCAAGGTTGCGATTCGAATTCTTCGCTTTCGGTCATCTCGATTGGGTAGATCGAGTAGATCGGACGCATGTTTCGGGATGAATTCGCTGGCGGTGCGTTCGTCTGTCGCGAGGGGATTCTCCAGGGAGGGTCTCTAGGCCGCGCAAGGTGGATAATGGACTTCAATATTGATAATTTTACGAAGGACACATATTGAAGTCCTTTCACGTGCACTGCGAGTCCGGTGCGTCTCACTCCGCGCGTACTTGACGCGAGACTATCCGAGCCTTCGATGATTCGATGATTCGTTATCATTTCGAGCCGGCAGCCTTAGAGACCCTCTAGGGAGGGTCTCTAGGTTGCCGGATTTTTGCTGCCGATGGTTGTTGGCATAGGTTTCGTTACCGGCGGGTTGCCGGACTTTTGCTGCCGATAGTTATTGGCACAAATTTTGTTACCGGCGGGTTGCCGGGCTGTTGCTGCTGACAGTTGTCAGATTTCGTTTCTGGCGGGTTGCCGGATTTTTGCTGCCGACGATTTTCGAACTTTGTTGTCAATGGGTTGTCGGACTTTATTACCGGCGGGTTGCCGGACTGTTGCTGTTGACAGTTGTCAGATTTCGTTTCTGGCAGGTTGCCGGACTTTTGCTGCCGACGATTTTCGAACTTTGTTGTCAATGGGTTGTCGGACTTTGTTACCGGTGAGTTGCCAGATTTTTGCTGTCGACGGTTGTTGGCATAGGTTTCGTTACCGGCGGGTTGTCGGACTTTTACTGCTGACGATCTTTGAACTTTGTTGTCAGCGGGTTGTCGGACTTTGTTACCGGCAGGTTGCTGGACTGTTGCTGCTGACAATTGTCAGATTTCGTTTCTGGCGGGTTGCCGGACTTTGTGTCAACGATGTTCTCCGTAACTACTTTTGGGATATGTGTGAGTCTGTTGTTTTGGAAACTTAGAGTTTCTAGCAAATTAAAATTTTCAAATACCAGAGGCGGAAATGTTTTAATCATATTTTTCTGTAGATGTTAAGGAAAGTGATGGAATCTTCGTATCCCGTGAAGATATCCTCCAGAATTACAGTGATGTTATTTGACTTCAAGGTGACGTAAGCGATGCAAACGTAGCAGTGCGTCACTCGGTACCGAATGCAAGTTATCTCCCAGTCGTAAATATTGTAGATTTTCGTGCTGTTGCTCGACTGCGTTGTCGATGCTGTACATTCACCAATAAGGATACAAGTTACAAAACCCAAGACGCTGGCACCCACTGAGGTTCTTTCTCGAGTGAATTGATTTCCGTGAGAAGCTGATGGTTATACGCCCGATCCGTATCGTTGTTGAGGATAAGCATGTCGAACAGATGGCCATACTTATCCTCCATCTCACGGGCTTTCTCGATTATGTCCTTCAACTCCTCTTCCTTGAAGCTCTCGTTGTTCTTGATCCTCTTCTGCCTCAGCTTCTCGAGGCTCGGAGGCGCGATAAACACAACGTATGGCTTCAGAACTGGTATTCAGATCGTTCTTCAGATCGTTTTTTTTTTTTTTGGTTTTTTGTGAAACTGTGAATATGTAACATATTGTTGCGCTCGACCGCGCGTTCGCAGCACACTCTCACGCACTTACTCGCGAACGCGGCGCGCAATCCCGTTACCGGGAATAAATACTCACAAATAGAAAAGAACTCGTTTAATGCAGTAATGTAATAGAACAATGGCTCGTGAACTCGTCTGAACGGTTCGAAGGCCCGGCGGAGAATCTCACAGACGGCAGAAGTAAACAAACAAACGCAACAGCTCGTCGTCAAGGCTCGACGTCACGCAGCGCTTCGCGACTGCTTTTCGGGCTTCTACCGGGCGTCTCGGCACGGGCGCAACACTATTAATGAATTAAAAACCTGACACTCTAGGTGAGCGGGCGCGTGACGGAGAAGTATCTATCGAAACTGATGATGAGCAGATTGAGGATTGATGCGTTGCTCGCGAAATAAACGAAGGTGAGCCACGTGTCGCACGACCCTCCAGGGAGGGTCTCTAGGTTGTCGAATTTTTGCTGCCGATGGTTGTTGGCATAGGTTTCGTTACCGGCGGGTTGTCGGACTTTTGCT
>NW_020218525.1:0-3976 GCF_003070985.1 Temnothorax curvispinosus | reverse complement strand
ATCTATTCTTTAATTAAGTAAAATATATTTCAGTAAATATTTTTTGTTTTTTTATTAAAATGCTGAATTATTGTATTTTATTTTATAGTAACTATAGATAAAATTAAATAATTTTTTAGCTATTTTTTATCAAAAACCATTTATTTCCGAGTTACAAAGAATTTTCTACAGCAGATGTTCCATCGATGTGCCTTCCATTCATTTCAACATGCAATTCGGCACACTTTCTCATTGAAGATATTAAATAAAAAGTATTTAATATAAAAGTATTAGTATTATTTAATATACTTTTTGAGTTGCTATTATTAAAAATATTATAATAATTAATATAATTATGTTATTATTATTATGTTATTATTATTATTTTTTTTTTTATTATTATATTAAAGTTATTACTATCATTTAGTCTACAATTTTTTCAACTATCGAATTATATCCCCTTATCCCTGTGTGTATTAGAAGGCGTGTGGCCTTCCTACCTCGCCAAGGTTGTACCCATGGGAAGAAAGTACTTTATATTACTATGTAATATATCATACCGATTCATTCCGCGTTCATCACTGCGTTACTTTTTATAACGGCGACGAAATGTTCTAAAATATCGGCAACTTGGCGCGATACTACGCGGAAAAGCGGCAATGATTCAATCTCTTACATGCCTTCTTTAAGAGTCTAATTTTTAATTTAATTTTTTAAAATGTTTAACATATATTTCCGCTTTCTATTTGGCGCAATTTTCTGATTTCAAAATTCTTTTTGGAAAACATTTTTAACATTTTTAAAATTAAGACATGCTAAACAACACTTATTTGTTATCTAAATATATTTATTTTTTACGAAAATTAAAACCATTTATATTGCAGTGCACAATTATTTTATACTTTCGACTGGATATATTAAAACAATTTTGTACTTCCTTTATAGGTAGCATATAGTTACTTCCTTTATCTTTTTTCAGAAGGATAATTTTTTTATGATTACACGCGAAGATAACGCACGAATAGATACGCGGAAAATTGATAATTTTCACTGACGGTTATATAAATGAAGCTAACGCGTTTCATGCGCCTCAGTATCATTCTATCTCTCTTTACTAGTCTATCAACTATAACACTATGTTTTCTATTACTAGTCTCATATTCGCGTGTCTAATATATTACGGTGCCCATGGTAAGTATATTTGTGAAAATCATATTAATGAGGAGATGTAAATTGAGCTGTAACACATTACGAATAATTCAAACGTGTATTACAACGATATTGCTTGATCGGATTAATTGTTACGGAACTTCCGTCGCACACTTATCTGATATCATCCGAGTAAGTTGCATTTCGTTTCAGTTTCGTATAAGATAATCGAAAATATCGCAATAATTATTTTACAAATTATCTGTTTAGTGCTTTTCGTATATTTTAAAACATCACATAGCCGTATCTGTTCAGCATTTACCGCATACTTTAAAAACGATGCGGTGAGCTTAACCCGTCATTTAATTATTTTAAAGATTTTGATAAAATATTATATTAAATATATTATATTAAAATATATACTCGCTTATAACTCATTTCATATTCTAAAACGTAATCTGTATTATTATATGTGAAATATAACAATTAAAATAAAGGAGAAACTTAATATATAAAAAAATAAGAGTTTATAACATATATATAGCTAATTTGCTATTGATATTTTTAGCATCAATGCTATAGTGCGAGAAAATAAAAATATTTTTAATTTGTAGGTTTGTCACGCCCGCAAATCGTCGGCGGCATCGATGCTCCGGACGGCCTGTATCCTTATCAAGTATCATTGAAGGATTCTTACACTAAAACACATCGCTGCGGTGGAGCTATCGTTAGCAAAAGATATATTATTACCGCGGCGCACTGTTTGGAATTGATTGGGTATGTATGTCCTATTTTATTTCGGTCCAAAACATTTACCTGTTTAATTCTTATCCGAAAGCTATTATTATATACTGTTTAAATGCAAATAAATATAATGAGACGGAATTATAAAAAAATGAAAAATTTGGAAAAACACTTAACGATTTTCGATATCTAGATATCACTTATACTGTTTATATGTAATTAAGATTACCTCTTCTCTTAAACATTCAAACATATATATTGTTAAATAAATATCAAAATAAAAGAATTAATCCTTTACAGTAGCTTTTAAATTAAATACAAGCGAAGTAATCGGAATCTTTATTGATTGTTACAGTCCGTACTATCCACACAATGTTGACGTTGACGTTGGAAGCAATCTTCTTTATTCTCAAACTACATATGAAGCAGAGGAGCTAATAATCCACCCTAATTATAACAGAACGCTAGCCATTAACGATATTGGTTTAATTAAGCTAAAGAAAGACATCAAATTTAATAGCAACACCAAACCGATAGCTTTAGTATCTTCCGACAAGAATTTTGATGGAGTTGGAGGTTTAATAGTTACTGGTTGGGGAAATACTTCGGTAAGTATAAGAAATACATCTATCTCATTCAAAATCATCCAAAATTATACGAGAACAAGTTTTGACAAGTATCTATTTAAAGCTGCCGAGAGTTTCAAAAGACACATTCTTTATCATTTCTATTTTAAAACTAAGCATCAGGCATTAAGTTAAATACACTTAATTATACCAAAACCAGTGGTCGAATCGTCACGATGATTATCTGCCAATTGTAGTTGGTTAAAATAAATTCTAATTGTTAAATACACTTTTGTTTCAGCCGGACGGCCCTACTCCAGAACATCTGCAACAAATCGTAGTGACGGGATATTCTCAAGAGACGTGCGCCCATACGTACGACGATATCAGCGAACGTCAAGTATGCACTCTTCTAGCGTTGGGTAAAGGAATATGCAGTGTAAGTATATAATCGTAAATTAAATCGTGCACACGTTTATCTCACGATAATCCTTATCTCGGTAGAAAATATAAAAAAGAAATAAAAAAAAAAAGAGTAATTGTTCTTGCTTTATCTACCTTGATACCAGATTAATAAGAAATAGCATTTCTATCATTCAGGTAATCTCTGTTAAAGCTAATCAGAACTACTTCTAATAGAAATCAATTAATTGCTTCAAACAACTTTAAAGTAGTAATTATTTACGTCACACAATATCTAGAAAATCGATATGTAGATGGAAAATTCTGACAAACATTGGTACAAATTTTAAATACGCTATCTTCGCAGGGTGATTCCGGTGGTGCGCTTATTTACAATGGCGAACTAGTTGGCATTGCGTCCTTTGGTAGAGAAGGACCATGCGCCGCGGGCTTTCCGGATGTGTTCACTAGGGTGTTCCACTACAGAGACTGGGTCAACAAATATATTAATGCAGGCTGCAACCAACAATTAAACATCCTTCTCGGACTTTTTACGATGTATCTGTGTATACATTCATTTTCGTAGAGACATATTTTATTGCACGCGCTTGTGATCGATCAGTTTTTGTTATTGATGAATATTGCATAAGGATGTAAATGAAAATCTTAAGAAAAAATTGTATCGTTACGAATAATGTTTTATAAGTTATAAAATTTCTCTTCTATTACAGGTAATATATGTATATCCATTCCTCGAATCCTATCCCTATTATTCGAAACATTCCTCTTCTCCTTTGTTTCAATGAATCAAGAAGAATAACGCTTCAAAGCATTTATAGCGTCAAGTGGATCCCACAGCCTATATAATATATAATCAGATCCAAATTTGGCGCGATGTGATCTTATCTTTATATAATCATATTTGACTTAAAATTATATGAACAAGATTTGGTTTTCGAATATAATTATATATGACAACAGATCTTGTTGAATATGATTATATATGTATATATTGTTTTGATTATATATATATCTATATAATCATATTCTTATTATTTTAGAACATTATTTTAGAACATATCAACAATAATCAACGACAAATATATTCTATTTGACGGATTGTATAAGACAGTAAA